>NC_037595.1:8823325-9123325 GCF_003073045.1 Pomacea canaliculata
ACTTCTTCCCAACGGTGGTTGTCGCAGCTCTCGTGGTGAACTACGTACAGCGGTTTACTTACCAGAATCAGGTTCTCCAACACTATTGACTGCAATGTAGCCTTGTGATCTGCGCCTTGCGGAGGGATTCTGTGCCGAGGTTCTGAAGGAGTTGGAGTTTCGGGTGAGTCAGCTTCACAAATTAGTTTTACACGAGTGTTATGATTATTGGATGATGACAAGCTGCAAGTCGGGTTCGCGAGTTTGTTTAGTCTATGTGATTGTGACAGAAACACAGTTGTGAACTGCTCCTTGGATTTAGGATGATATGATAGTTATAGGTCAGTCTCACACCCCTGCTTGGAAGTTTACATGAAATAAAGAAGACTGATGACACACACACACATACGTGGAGATGACAAAGGTGTTCAACGGTAGATAAGCAGCGACAAAGATTCCGAGGTTGTTGACTTTGGGGAGATTAAAACTTAGACCACTGCGGAAAGATTTTCAGGTAGGTGTTCCGGCGAGGAGCGAGCATGTCATACAAATTAATATATAATGATACAAAATTGATGTAAAAATTGTGACAACGTCTGATATGACATCATTTTTTATTTAAAAAAAATGGTTAACGATAGCAATTTTTCTCGCAAAATAATTTATTTCTTAAAATAAGGAGTTCGGGTTAGGAGGTAAGGTACTCTTATTTTATATTTTTACTCGATACGCTTAGAATTATCGTATAAGTGTATCAGCTCACTTGAAAGGCTGTGGTGTACACATGGACTCAGACACAACTCACTGTACCGCTGTAAATATTGTGTACTGTATGTGTTGTAAATACGGGAGACACAATGGACACACATGTACTGTTGTAAAGATTATGCAATCTCATGTGTTGTACATTCGGGAGACAGGTGGACAGACTGACAGAATTAGTCTCCGAAGGCAATGACGTTAAGGTTACCGGGCCAGGTAAAATAATTGCCAGGTGGTAAGCGGGTCAAGATGCCACCGTGCCAAGCAAGCCGCTATGCCGTCGCTGTTGCTGGTGGTGGAGAAAAAAAAAACATAAAAAATGCTCTTGCAAGTAATTTTGCTGCTGCCACTGACGGTCTAAATAAGTGTGACAAACGATCTGTTGCTGTTGCATTCAAGTCTGAGTTGTTTTGTTTGACTGGCTGTTATTTGTGTTCCAGTCATTCGCACCTCTGCATTTCTTATAGTGCTTTGCTCGGGGTGGCAGAGATTTAATATTTGGCGATCAAATGATTGGTGTTCGTAGTTTACAGGTCGGTTTGAATAGATTGCGTGTTGTTTTCCTCCCAGTAAAACTCTATTTTTCTCTATCCCCCCGTCTCTCTCTTGTGTGTTAGTGTGTGTGTTCGCGCGGATGCGTGTACATGTAGGTGTGTCGGTGTCTGCAAATTTACTCGTTCTTTCTATCTAGTCTTGATTTACCCGACGTTCGTGCATGTGCGTTTGCGTGTGTGCGCCAGAGTAAACATGCTTGCGTCACAGACAGCTAAGTGGCAACAGCAACATCCCGCACTCAAGTATCGTCCCCTTCAACCTCCTCCCTCCATCAATTCAATCGATAACACTCTCTCCCCCCCACGCACGTGGCCAGCTTCCTACAAGAAAACTTTGGAAGAGCCCTCGGACAAGCTTTGAGGTTCCCCGTCTTCACAGACCTCCCAGGCGCGTGTGTTTCCGCTTCAGCAACATTCTACAATGGATGGTTAGACGGTACAAGTCGGGCTTAGCAGGGCGTTCGAAATCCTGAGATTCTGCTGCATCCTTGTCGCCGTCTGATTAAAGTAACTTCTTGTGCGTGCAGAATAACGGATGGGGCCGTGCAGTGCTCTCGCCGGTGAGCTGCGTTCATAGTCCACCTCTTCAAAAAATAAAATCCACGGTATGTTGAGTTTGCGAGTTCTGGACTTTCTGTGAAATATTAATTTGTCATTTTTATCAGTAAATTATTGATATCCAGACTAATCTCTGACCTAATGTGTGTTGAGAAAAGTACAAAATTTTCTTTATTAGTATCTAATTTAAATAATAGAGATAAAAAATTGTGAAATGTTAAAATCTTGTTTTTTGGTTCCCATGGTAGCAGTGCATATCCTCAGGTGTACACAAGAACCATACACCATTCATCTCATCCACAAGACAGTCTACTGAGGGTCGATGGCGCCACCCTGTTCTCGGCCTTAATCGCGTTTTATTGTCACCGGTCGCGCCAGTGTCGTTGCAAATTGTCTCCCTTAAACCGGATGTGGCTAAGTAGAGCAAAGTGCGTGTGCGCATGCTCGTTGGTGGAAATTTGCCACGCTGGCTGCAAATGAGTGGGTGCTAGTCGATTTGTGCGAGGTGTGCAATTATTTTTGCCACGTGACAACTTGCACCTGCCGCAACTCCGACATCGGCTAATAAAACATGGAGTTCGCGAGTGACTCGGCGGAAAAGGGTTTCGTTTGAGTTCTCTTCCAGGCACATTCACGTTTTTGTAAATCAAATTTGCCATCTCTTTCCCCTTCTCCTTCTCATCCTCTTTCTCTCTCACACACACTTGCACGCGCACTCGCATAGAGCTCGTTATTTCTGGTCGTTTGTCACCCAGGCGAAAATCGTGCCGCGTTTAAATCGCGTGGTACCGGCAATTTCTCACCCCGTCCCTAAGGCTTTTTGCCCTGGCCAAAACCCTGCCTCCTTTAATGGTGCGATATAACGACACCTTCCGGACACTTTGTCGCCAAGAGCCTCCCACACAGCGGACTCCGAGGAGCCTGGACATCAGCCCGCACCTAAAAATTAATTTTATTTTTTTTTTGCTTAGATTTTTTAAGTACGATCGTAATAATATTTTATAAAACACGCTTTTCCAGTGGCTTGCATAGGGAAATATCTTTTCGACATGCAGGGTCATAAAATAAATTTTGGCCGTTATCTTCGATGGCAGGTTTATGAATGTGGCATTGCACAGCGACGATTAGAAACGCTCGGAAACGAAATGTTGGGAAGCGAAAGCCTCCAAATTGGATAGAATATTATATTGTTTTCTTACACGAAACTATAAGTCATTACTTCTTAAATTAGTTCTCTAGAGCCTGTGGCTACTGATCCAGTTCATACAAGTTTTTCCAGTCACACAAGTTGGAATGGCATCTATAGAAGTATTTTATCTCGGTCCTCTGGATACCTTTCAGCATGTTGAGGATTCTTGTTTGTTTTTTTTTCAGTCAGTGGCTTTCCCTCCTGGCGTTTACATCTGTTCACTGCTCACTCATGCGCACACTGATAACCGGCTATTGCCTGTATGAAACATGATTATTAAATGCAGTTCGCCGACTGTTTGCTTAGGAACTGCTTGTACAAGCTCAGTCAATTTAGTCGTAAAAAAAAAAAGGCAATCTAGTGATGAAAAAATATGCCCAGGCTCTTCAAAGGTATTTCGCGATAAATTATCGGCATAAACGAGAAAAAAGGGCAAACAAATCGGAATGACGGCTTTATGGAAAGGAGAGGTCGTATTTCTTTGACATGAGTGCCCTCGCAAAGAATTCCGTTTTTGGTCCGTTGATACCCAGAGGAGTGAACGCAGTCGTTTCCATGCATCATTTCCCTCTGCGTCTGAGCTGTGCAATGGGCGAGCTGACAAACAAGGAATGGCTCCAGGCTCGCAGAAATCTTCTTACAGCACATGAAAGATCACACGTGATTATTCAAATGTTTGCCAGGCTCTGATACTTTTACTTGCTGTGGAGAAACTATCTCTCTTTCCCAAAACCGTCAGGTGTCATTGTTGATGCATCGTTGTCTCCTGCATCTCACATCATTGCAGTCTGAAAGTCCACCTCTTCGAAGATTCTCCGCCATCAATGTCCTTTCTAAATTTCTTGTGTGGGGTGTAGATTACCAATATTTCGTGTCGATCTCTCTAACCATTAATGGGACAAACTTCAAAGGGTTCAGAGTAATGTCATTGGTATTGTCTTCCGCAGGCGAAAAGCAGACCATATCACGCCCCTCCTCCGCTCGTTTCACCGGCTGACGGAGATCACCGATCTTGTAATTATCCTGCCATGTTTTTCAACCTTGTCCAAGTTTGAACTACTGCCTACCTACTGTCTGAGTCAGTCTCTTTGATCTGTTATTGTTTATGTTGCTATCTATCGGATAAACAGTT
This sequence comes from Pomacea canaliculata, assembly GCF_003073045.1. Classification (NCBI taxonomy): domain Eukaryota; kingdom Metazoa; phylum Mollusca; class Gastropoda; order Architaenioglossa; family Ampullariidae; genus Pomacea; species Pomacea canaliculata. The sequence goes on from NC_037595.1 coordinate 8,827,500, forward strand.
CGAATCTTTCAAGTCCTGCCTCCAGATCCACCTCTTAAGGAAAAATCTTTTATATTCCAGCAAACTCTTTCATTCACTCTTCAGTTTCTTACTCTTCAATCTTGGGTAAGATTCTCTTCAAGTTCATCCTTGTACTTCACTTTTGTTTGCCACGGTTTTATCCATTTTATCTCTCTTGCGGGTATGTGTGTGGTTCGTTCCTAATCTTTCAAGCACAGCTCACCGTTGGCCGCCAAACAAGGAAATGCTTTTTCACAAAGTCAGCTCATGATTATTATAATTATTTAAATCTATCTGTAACTGTCCCATTATCTCAAGCGCATTCCGGTTTCATAAAGGAGTCTAAGGGATTTTGTACGCACACACACACACAAACACACACTTGCATAAACGTGTTTATGTAACATGATGCCGGCTGAAATCGCGATATAAACTGCTCCACTTCTTTATGTAAAGTTTAGTAACTCGAAATAAATTCTCATTTCGTGCTTGAAAATATACAGGCAGTATTCGTATGTGTGTAATTTCGCCTTAGTTTCATTTACTTTTTTTCTTTCAGAAGGGAAATTGCGATGTCCGCCCGAAGCTGTGCACGCGACACCATGGAAACACTGTTCGTCCGGAGTCGTACTTTCACCAACCGTCGCTGCTTTGATCTACCCGAAAGGTGAGTGGAATGAAACTAATGGAAATTCAACATAGGGTAGGGAGGGGAAGTACACTCTCCAACACTCGTGTGGGAAGAAGAGGACTTGACCATAGCAGTCGTCGTACTGACGAAGCTGAGAGTCGATTAACATTTGTACCGATGTGACATCTGCATAGCTTGTTATTTTCCTTCCAAAGATTAAAAATGGTAGTTCACATTAGAATTCAATACACACATGTGTGTGAGAGAGAGAGGTCGAAAAATCATTATGCGTCATGACAAGGCAGCAAAGAGACAAAAATAAAAACAAACGAAATATTGAAAAAACATAAAAACTTAAAGCATATAAAATATCAGCAGCTTAGCAAACCATTAACATCCAACTAGAGCAACTGTGCACCCGGACTCCAAATAACATAAATAATATTTAAAAAAAATTTTTTTTTTATTTTTCCGTTTCCCTGAGAGCAGACAACAGCAGGTCACATTTCTCACCGCCACCACACGGTCGAGTATTTACTCGCATCCTTGACAACCTATGGCAGCCTTGTGGTCAATATGGTCTACCTGTGCTCAGATATGTAAACAGACAACTTTCCCTGCCCACCCAGCAAGTGCTGTAGTAGCAAAGACATTGTCATTTACTAGGGTAGGTAAGCCATGCCCTAGACCAGGGGTGGGCAAAGTTTTCTTTTTAGCGGGCAGGTCTCAGAATTCTAAGCTGTGGGGCCGGTAACATACGAAACACCCAGGTGAGTACATAACAAATCTAGTGATAATGGAATAGACAACAAATAAGTTCATAATGATTTATACTTACCGAATATATTGTGTAAAGTGAAGCTGTGTGAATTCATTCACGATAAAACTTTAAAACCAACCTTTCCTTTGAAGGCAGCTGCCTCCGATGCTCTTTAATGATTCCATCAGACATGTCAGCTGTTATTTGTTATCTTTTGTACTTTGTTAGAATGTTACGGGCTGGCGATTTCTGATGCTGTTGTACTTGATAAATAAATTTTTAGTCAAATTAACATATTCCGAATAAAAGACATGAAAACCAGAACACTTCATATTTTGGCAGACGGACCGGTCCAAAGTTGTCCACGGGCTGTAGTTTGCCCACCCTTGTCCTAGACACAGTGGACCACGGTTATTGCTCCCACACCTTCTCGACTATTAAATCTTTTGCTTTTTAGTGAAAAGACTGTAGGGTGGGACACCAAAGAATGCTATTGACTGGAAAAAGAAAACGGATTTTTAAAGCAACTCAGCCGGCGTATGACATCCTTTAGTTCACTTTTATTTAAATGGTGAACCGAGACTACACTATCGAGTCTGAAAGTATGTATCCCTGTTCTACTGAGTTCCTTCTGCGAAGCGTTAAACGGTCGTTTTGGCCTTTGAAAGCAAAAGCAATGTATTAATCTTTCTCTCAATTTCACTGTCTTTCACATAATCTTTTCCCACCTCCCCCAACACACACAAGGAGGAGGAGGAGGAGGAAGAGAGAGAAAAGAAAGAGATAAGTAAAGAATTTTTGCTCTAATACTCTCTGGAAAATTACTTTCTCAAACAGCTTTCACGGGTCTGTGTTGTCGTTTTCGTCTGAATGCCTGGAACCGTCCGTGCTCACGGATCAACACTTTCATGTAGCTTGTCAAGAACCAAGTATATTCACGTTTTCTTATTGAAGCTGAACTTATGTTCAGGTCAACGATACTCGCATAAAGAGCCAACCAAAAGTTATAAACTGACATTTCTAAGCCGCGCACTCCAGTCCCCCGGCTGTTTTTTCTTTCCCAAGTGCAGCACTCGAGAAAGAGGGCAAAGGTCACAATACATAATACTTTTTCGATGGCGCGATCAGTTGAACGCGCAGAGAAAGAAAAAAAGAAAAAGAAAAGGCATAGCCTTGGATCACAAGTAATGAAAGTGTTGAAAGGGTCCTCTTACTGAAAGAGCCGTAAATCTCAACAGTCAGCTTCGGACGTATATCTCTACACCGCTGGCTGTCTGCCGAAAACAAGTCTTAACATTCCGGTAAGTCGTAAACTGTCAGGTATCGGCGAACCATTGAACAGTTTTACATCCAGAACCGCGATAAAATTCAACAATAGACTTGAATAAATTGGTTACTTATCCATTTTTCATTTCTTTCTTCTTTGACAAAAGCCCTTGTACTTTCACTTACTTGAGCCAATAAATCGAAAATTTAACAGACCATAGAAGTTAAGCTTTTGTGCCTCTGTCAACACGAGAGTTCGCATTGCCTGCTCTTCATGATGTTGATAGTTAAACCGGAAACGAATTTGTGTTTTGGCCTCGTTCTAGAAGTTAACAAGGGAAAGGACGCACGTTCCGTACATAAACTATAACCTTAGATCACGTGCCTTTATTTCTGATAATTCTTATATACTTCTTTTTAACACATATCTTTCATTTTCACTTTCATGCACCGAGCCACAAAAGGTTTTGATTGATCTGTCATTTCGCTAAAAGCTGTCGAAAAATACACGAATCTGTTTACACCATCTGCTGGTGTTTGTGAAATTCATGAGACATCCGGGTTATTCGAGATGAATGAATATTACAGGAGAGTATGTTTGGGCAAGATTTGCTCGCTTAACAACGAGTAGGTCGTCACAAAAAAAAAATAGGAGACAGTTGCTTGTAGTATTTGCTACTCCATCATGGTGTTAGTACCACAGATATTCTAGCAATACGTAAGCTGTCACCTAGCTATTATTATAAGACACGCTTTCCAATGGCACCTCACCAAAAGTCAAGAGATGTTGGGGTAATTAACTGCGACTCAGGAGGTAAAATGATGACAGGGACAGTTAGTTTCGACCCCAGAGGTAAATCAACATCGGGGACAGTACTTTATGATCTCATAGGTCGATATTACATTTTAAAACCTGTTTCTGTAGTTGTCATTTCTTCGTTTCCGAAGATCAGTTATTACCTGCGCACTGCGAAGATTTTAAGATTGAGATTATATCTTCATTTACTTTTCGGAAGTTTCAGCACAGCTGTAAAGCTCGTAGGTATCGTACGTGTTCGAAGATTTGAAGCTCCTAATTCTCAGTTAAAGAGTTAAAGCTCAGCTGATTTCTCTTCTCTTCGTCCTTCTCCACAAGCCAGTCATCCGTCACACACCTGAGATCTCCCTTTCGATCATTTGACATGACACAGGGATCGGGTATCATGATATCCTTCTTGTCTGAGTCGTCGGCACCCTTGTATCGCCCCATTGATCATGCAGCAATTCCACCGCTCCACACCCTCCCTCCTCGCCCCACTTCCCACCCGTCCCACCACGTTTTTACAACAGACATTCTCTTTGTCTCTCTCGAGGGTTTGGCATGACTGATATCCACGCAGCCAGATTTTCCTGGCGGTCGCTTGGAGAAGGTGAAACCTCAGTCCTTTGCCTTTATCAAACAGACAAAAAGCTGTTAGTGACAGGGTCAAGAACCCAATTCTCATAAAAGACTCCTTAACCGGGTGGTGAGGTCGGTTGCTGTCTGATTAATCTGCAAGACATCTCATGCCGAGGCAGTTGTGAGTACGACCGCCTTCAACAATTTTTGTGTGGGTGATGTTTAGAGAGAGAGAGAGAAAAAAAAAGAAGAAAATATTTAATTAATTCAAGGGACTCCATATAAAAATGACAACAAAGTGCATCAAGCAGTCGGTCGAAATCGCCAACGACAGATGGATTCATCCTTGGAAGGAGAAATTCTTTTTGGTGTAAGTAGAAGTTTTATCATTCATGACATCGAATCCTAGCATCAATATGGGCATGGATGTGTATAGGTGGACTGTTGTCTGTCTGCCGAGACCAACGCTTAGTCTCTTGCGAAGTTCTCCGCTGTTAGTCTTGGCGAGCCTAAACAAAGAATGTGACTAAACCGGAAGCTTTGAATACACCAGCCTCGTTTTAGTAGTTAAATGGGGGAAAAAGAATCGTCTGCCAGCAATCCAGTAATACAAGTTCGTGATACGGGTGAACGAAATAACTTCCGGGAGTGAGCTGGACCGAAGAACAAACAACAGCCAACTAAACTGCTCGTATTTTGCTACGCTAGAGAGAAAAACAGGTAAACACCTTAGCTTCAAAAACAAAATGATTAGAAAATCGATGAAAACCATGATTACATCTAACAGAAACAGTAATCAGCTAAATGTATTTGTATAAGCCATAGATTGTGGTAAAATATGTCGATAAAAGCCTGAAGTTATAATAATTGATAATAGAAAGGCATCACCATTACGATAAAATTATTGTAGTAGAGACCAGCTATCGGCGTTCGAACAAGGGTAAATCTTCCTGGGTGGGTGATATCAGCTGTAGATAAAGCACAATCATCTGCTGTGTTGTGTTTATAGTCAATCCAATTTCCTGGCACGCGCACGCGCAAAACACACACAGAGTAATGCACACAGTCACACACAGACACGCACCCACGGTCACACACACACACAGAGAATCACATACACGGAGTCACACACACACAGTCTCACACACACAGGCACGCACCAACAGTCACACACAGTCACTGCCCACTGACTTCTTCCGCTTGTGGTGATGTTTGTAAATTTGCATTTCTAGAACCGAGGTGGAAAAGAGGTGGGGAGGGGGATTGTTAGTCGCTCAAATTTGGGGAAAGAGTATGTGATAGCAGCGCCATCTGCACAGAGAGAGAAAAAAAGAAAGAAATAGTGGCACGCTGATTGTTTCCGCCTCCAGTGAATGTCGCAACGGTCACTGGAGCGTTGGCGGGTCACCTCAAGATAACCCCATCAAGTTCTGCACCCCATCCTTTCGCTCCCCCGCCCCCACACTCACCGCGCGACGTAATCATTTATATTTTCACCAGCACACACACACTTTCTATCATTTCTCTCTCACACACACACACGCCAGCAGCATGAACTGCTGTTTCAGAACCCCGCCCTCACCTTAACGACTGCTCTTTCTTTTCACGAAATCTGTCCAGCTTAGTCGTTAAAAAAGTAAAGAAACCGCTTTGGACACTTCCTACCTCCACCATCCAAAAATGAGAAGCCGTTCAATAATGCATAGACTTCGCTGAGTGCCCTGTCCCTCCACGGACGACAATCGAAGGTGGTGCCGTCTGTGCCCTGTTGGTACAAGGCTGACGTGCTGCTGCTCGTGCTGCTGCTGCTGCTGCCAGACTTGCGCTGCTGCAGGCCTGGAAAACGACCGAGGCATTCTTTGTGCTTTAGTTGTTTTCTTGTGAACATGTAAACATGTTGTCATGGCTGCAAATGAGCCGCGTGAGATGTGCTGCTCGTTAGACGTTTAGGTTTCACTGTGAATGTAACGGTTCACGATGTTTCAAGCGAGGAAAGCGCACAGAGTTCTCTCCCTTTGCCAGGCTCCTGGTGGATCAGGTATGACAACTTATTGTTCAGGTTCGGGTGGCACAGCCTTCGGATTATTTTTAAAGTGAATGCAAATTTGTAGATTTTGAAATCTCTTTGTGTATGTGTCACTGAGCTAGCTGTACAACGAATAATAGCCATCGTTTCATCTGACACTATTAGAACAGCTCTCATTTAACTTTGGCAGTTCTTAGATAAAAGAATGCAATTTTTTTTTTCATCGCTTCTATAATTTTGTTATCCATTATCCTTATCTGACCGAGAGGATAAGGCTGGCGGCCTGTTTGTTAAGATGTATGCATTTTTCTGAGGAACGTTTGATAAGAAGCTTTCTCAGTGACAGTAACAGCATCAGTCACAATTTCAGTGCAGAGAAACTGTGCAGTCACGTATAATGAACACACACACACAACAAACAAATACAAAATCTGTTCACGAACACATAATGCACATCCACTCCTACACATGCATCTACACACTCACGAGAGGTGACCTAGCTAGTATTACAGATCACACTTGCATATTTATATGTTTATGATATAGTGGCGGGGGTAATACATACAATGTAGTATTACAATAATGATAATAATATGTAATATAACACTGCACGTAATGTGGGATATAGTAGCGAGTGTGTCGTATCATGTATTATTTAATGGATGAAATATTAGTATATCATGTATAATAAAGTATTAGCGCAGCAAACTTCTCCAAGTCGACCCATCTGTTTGGGAATGGGTACCGGACACCATAGACGGCATAGAGGGTTTGGGAAGGTAAGCCAGCGAAGGAGAGGAGATGGGCACCACCCAGAGAAATGTGAGGTTTCTAACACCTCATTCCCCACCCCTACCGAGCTAAAAAAAAAAAAGGGTTAAGGGATGACCTTACTTTACCTGATATATTTATACACAAACGATATAGTGGAGGGGCGTAATACATCATGTATAATAATAACGATGACCTGTGAAATTACATAGCGATAATGCTTGATATAGTAGCGAGCATGCTATGATGTATTATTTAATGTAATGTAGCATGTATAACACAATATTATGGCCGACTACTTTATTACCCACACAACAGCTCCGGCAGCTTAATTTCGACTAAAATAAACACATCCCCGCACTACATTCACGACTCGACTTTCCCACTTCGTTAGGTCACATAATTAAAAATAATATTAAAAAACTCCTGGAAGGCCAGACACCCAACAGTGCAATGTGTGATCGATGTTTGTAACGGAGATGGATCACCCGGCAACGCATCCGTTGGGTGAGATAAGTAAAGCGCGGCTGTCCGTCTCCTGCCGGGTGGCCCCAGCGCGCGACACAGAGAATCGAACGGCCTCACCTTCCAGACCTGAGGTCAGTCCTCTGCCCTCCATTGTTTTCATCTTTTGTCTCGCACACGCGCATGTTTTCTCCGCTCAGGTGTGATCGAATAGATATCGACTAACATTAGACACACTGACCTTCCACCTCTGCGTATAGCCATTATGAACTCGGCCAGCGAGGCTTGTTTATTTATTTTATAATCAGACCATGATAACGATCACTCATGCATATTGCATACTTATAATACCGGTTGAGGGCTTTTCTACGATAAATCCTCTCTTTATGGGGGGCGGTGGTGTATCAGAAATTTTTCATGTTATACATTTTGTAACGAGCGGTGATCCTGGCTATGGATGGAAACAGCAATTTATATTCTTTGTTTGTTCCTTCATTATTTGTGTCAATTTTATTCTAGCACTCGTTGATTTATATGGTTCGTTATTCTCCTAGTTTGTTTTAGATAGCCCTAGTAAAATAACCCTAACCTTATGTCTATACACCGAGTCACAGTCACATAAAAGCGTACATTTTGTGATAAGCCCTGGACATGTGCAAAACACACACAACACAAACAAACAAACAAAATGACAGACAATAAAGACTAAGTCATAAACTTATTGTGCGTCCATATGCTCTAATGGGGATGAAGAGGAATAAAAAGAAGACACACATTGTAACAATGGGTAAATCAGAGCAGTCTGCAAAGACATTTCTAGGGGATAAATTAATTGAAATTTTAGAAGAAAAACAACCAACACCATTGAACAGTTGTTAGGAGGAAAAGACCTGCTTTTTAGTGCACACTTGAATTTTTTAGAATTGATTAAGTGCCGGGTACCAAGCTTCTGATGGAGGGCCATTTTTACAATTTGCTGGATGACCAAACAATTAGTTGTGCTCTGACCTGAGTTTGCAAACTTGTTTGTTTGGTGGCTGTCTGTATGTTTGTCTGTTTCTAATTCTACTATCCTCTTCAATGACCAAAATTTCTCATTTCAGAATACAGAATTGTGACTAACCTTCAAAGCGTGTGCTTCAGTTTCTATGTGTACAAATGTTTGTCTGTGTTGTCGTCGAGAGAAGCGCAGTCTGTTCCTTGCATAATACGATTTTTATAAAGTGCCGAGTGTTCATCCAACCAATTACAGATAAGAATAGGCATGTTCCCACCCGGCATTGTTGCATTGGGAGGGTGGTGGTGTGAGTGTATAGGTTGGGGCGATAATCGATGGCACACAATTACAAAACTTGGCAACGCAGGTTCCTGTGTCCACCCATTCGAGACTCGGTGTTGATTGATTAAACTGCACAAAGCATCGTAAACGCTTTCATGGAAACGCCTCCTCGACATTTCCCCCCAAACGATGTGTTCTTCCGTGGTACAGCAGGCAAATGGCGGGTTGGATGGCTGTCAGAGTCCCAGAACACCAAGCCGAGTTGCCCAATGTCATTTTATTATGCTCGGACTGCGAGTATGATTGATTGAATGATTGAATTGTCATGGTTGTGACAAACCCTGATTGTTATGGTCGTACGTGTAACGGGGCCTGTCTCATAACGGTTGTAACTGTAACAACTCCGATATGAGGGTCAACTGCCGGACTTTAAACTGACCAGAGTTGCTGATGTCCGTCACCTGCTAATAGCCTGGCAGATGCCTCGCTTGGTCGTCTGCCGAATCCTCTTTAAGACTGAATCTCTGACCGTTGAAAGGAGGCCGGGTGTATGCGGTTAGCTACACTTTGGCAGTGTGAACACTGTTTCGTGGTCTCTAAATAGTACATCTTGTCAGCCAAAGTTATATATTTTCATGACTCACAAGAACTTTGCACCCATCCTCCTGAACAGCACTCAAACAGGAAATGTTCAACTCCTTTTATAAATATAAACGGAATCCTTTAGTAAGGCCAGTCAACTTCTTGAGTCAACTTTACAGGCACAGGTAGAAATAGCTGTTCTTCAGCTTAAAACATCAGCTCGGAAAAAAACAAATAATAACAACAATAATAATAAGAAGAAGAAGTTGATTTGTATAGCGCTTTTCCCTACCATTAAAGGCGGGCTCAAAAAGCTTTACTATAATGAAAAACACAAACATAATAAGAACGGATGCTGGAACCAACGCAGACGAGACACACACAAACACTATAATTTTATATATACGCACATTCACTCACACTATATATGCACAAACTATAATTATATATATTCACACACTATACACACACTATATAATTATATATATACTATATATGTATACACACTCTATGATTATATATACACACACATTCACTCACCCTATACACACAGACATGTTGTCTCTCTCACGTGCAGCAGGCGACACGTTCTTCCAATCAATGACGCACTCAGTCTGACGTCATTCTCACTTGACGTCATGTTGTTCGCTGCCCCCTTCTTCCCTACAAGTCAGTGACGCAGTCCATGACACTCCTTATTCCTTCGCCTCCTTTCATCGCATATTTCTGGTGACCAAGGTGATGATAGTGCATAGTTGTCACCCCATAAACAGTTTGCACGTGAAAACGATTCACCTGCCGGGAACACCTGTTGGCATCATTGCGTCTTGGCATGAAAACTTCGCTGTTTCTGTGGATACCTACTTCTTAGTTTTCTTCTAGTTTTCTTCTTGATTCTTCGCCTTGTGCTTCCCTCCTCTCCCAGTCCGCGGAACATAAAGTTACAAATGACCATTGGAGTTCTCCATTTTTTAAAATAAACATTGCTTTCTGTTCCAGTGCTTTGCCGTGTTGGAAAACTACTTCGACTATCTGCGATTTTCTTCCTCTAAGTCCACTCAGGTCAAGGTCGGCCCTAGTGACCTATGCCCCTGCTTTCCCAGCGGAAGTTACGGCATGTCGCGAAATAACGTCAGTGTCGCCCGCTTCTACGACCTGTCGGACGACAGGCAGGGCACCGCCTCGGCCTCGCACATCTACCGCGAGATGGCCGGACCAGCGGGAGGACCTCTCTCGCTGTCGGAAATCGCGACGAAAAAGGCGGATGGAGTGAAAATGTCGATGTCTAAAACTACCGCCCGGGTGACGCCAGGAAGGATGTTTCTGAGAGACAAGGGCATGTTGACGAAAGGAGAACGGGAGATCATCAAGGGCATTTGCAAAAATCGCGGCGACCTGCGGCGTGACGGCTGCTCCCAGTCGGACATGACGGTGCGACACCATCACGAGGCCTGGCAGATGGGTAAGGCAATGACTGCGAGCAAGGATCTGCTGCGTGGCACCCTTTTAGAGATGGCCTCATCAGGGGTGGCAGGTGGAGAAGCCGTCAGTGTCAAATCATTGACGCAAATCAAGCCAAAGCTGGTGGAGAAGGTAACATCGCTCATCGTTCTCAATGTTTGATGTGTTTGAAAGAGCAAACCTGCAGCACCCGAAGCTCCGCCTTCCGACTTCTCGCCGTGATGGCGGCGGTCTGATAACACCGCCATCCACTCCAGAACCATCCAGCATCCACGGCGCCAGTTTGTCGAACAATTTTCAGCCCCATCATCACTGCCAAACCTTAGCACCACACCATCACACCATCACGCCTGCACCCAGGCTACCCCACCGACGTCAGGAAACCAGTTCCCATGAAACGATAGTTGTGACCCCTTTAAGTGCACACACCTCTCAGGATACGGAACCCAGTGACTCTGACAGCCAGGATTCCAGAGGCAGACGGAAGATTCAGGTGAAAGTGTACTTGCCCAAAGTCGGCGCCGATACGGTTGATGACGACATAAAGGCTTGTATTCTACATGGAAAACCCATACTGGCCAGGGAGAGACACATAAACCAGAACGATCTCAAACACAAGAAACTGCACAAAGACAGTTTGGAGACTACTCAAGCGTCCACATGGGAACGACTTCCGACAACAAAATACAGAGACAAACCCAGAGTAGTGACTCTTACAAACCGGCCATTCCGTGGTGCCACAGAGGGAACAGGTACAGGTCGATTTTTACCAGCGTGAATATGCTAGGGTGATAAAATTATGGTAAGGAATAGAGGATGAGTCTGGACATGGTAAATAATGACTTTGGGACTTCTTTCATGTGATGTAAGTAGCTATGAAGAACATGTTCAACATCATAAGTATATTACTTCATGTGAATGTTGGATTTTTTTTTCCGTCATATTCTTCATAGATTTCTACAGAAACAAATCTTCATTTGAACAGACTGCATTGCAAAGTAGTAGTATTGTGCAATAAAGACGGTTTACAATTAAGCAGTTACTATAGAGCAACTATGATTATGTTAAAAAATATTGCTACTGTATTATTTAAGGCCACATTTTTGGACTGAAGACATAACCTGTTGCATTCAAATGCCAACATTGCATTATGGCATGTTTGTCTTGTATAAAGGCAATGTTCATGAGCATGCTTTTGTGTTTATCATGCTTTAACATGATCTTCAATTTAAACATGTTTCCTCTGCCAGCAGTCTGTTTATGAATGTTTATGAGTGATAAATGTCATTTTAAAGTGAGTAAAAGTCACTTTTAAGTTTAATATGTGTGTGTGCAAATGTTTTGGACATTCTGCATAAAGGAGGGGAAAATGCATCCAGGTATCAAAACCTTAAGAACCCAAGGTTCTACTCTCCATTTAGATCAAAGTGCCTGAAAGTAATCTGGCTTGCACCCCTTAAGTGTTCTCCTGATGGCCAACTATAAGCACTTCTGACTACTGGTTCTTTAGTACCTTCTGAATGACAGAAACGAGCCTCAAAGCTTTCAATGTCATAAGAGAAAATATATATATATACACAGAGCAGTGCTATCAAACAAATGTGTATAGAAATTTATATCATGAGAGAACTGAAATACCAATGCCTCTGCTTTCTCCTCTGCTGAGATTCATGGATAAATCATTATGGATGGCACACACAAAAGCATTTTTCTCTTCATTTGCCATGCACTTTAACAATATCTCTTGTTGCTACTAAACCAAACTGATTTTCCATTGTTTATTTTTAACATAAACTGTAAACATTAACCAAATCACAAAATTTGAGACCAAAGCAGTGATGTATTCATGTCATTAACCACATATCTATACCTGCTTTGTAATGAACTTACTTGAACTGGCACTTGCAATCAAACAGCAGCATTGACTATCAGGGAAGGAAGAAAACAGTCTGTATTACTGTCTTCCATTCCAATTAGGATCAATATGCTTACCCTTAAAAATTCATTACTAAATAAGTCATAAAGTTTAGGAAAATAAGTGTCTAAAAACAAGTAACACAAGAGCAGTGTGAAAGATTAGTGTCAACAACAACACACAAAACTGATGTCGATAATTTCGTAGTTATCAACAAGGACCATAGTCATTTCAAATATAACAGTAAGGCATCACTCAATCCATGACAATGTATAAATCAAATGCAAAGGGTGAATATTAATGTACAAAAACCACAAACAGTTAAAAACAAAATACTGTCAATCACTTATTAAGTACAGGAGATCATAATACGCAGTTAAGACATCAGTTAATGAATGTCTGCTGACTCTTTGACAATGTGCTCATAAAAGGCATACACTGCTATAAGCAAACATCCAAGTGGTCTTCTCATCTCACTTCCAACTTCAACCAACAACTGTAAAATGACAAGTAACAAGAAATATAATAATGCACAGATGCATGTGGACTGGAAACTTCTGTTTTGTGCCTGCTTCCTTCAGTAAACAGAATCAAACAAGTCTTGCAAACAGAATTACAAGTTAACACATACACTGCTCCATTCTAAGAAATGGTTCACAGATACAAGAAATAAAGTTGCTTTATCATTCATCCTATAGAACAAAATATGGACAAGCTAAATATTTTGCAATACAAATGATTGCTTAGGTAAAATGTTCCCTTATGAATACCTAAAAAAGATGTGCTAACTCTGCACTTAACTATACTCTAACTTTAGAGCAGCTACCCAACATGACTGGATATTTATGTCGCTTATTTACTACAATTAAACAAAACAGTTTAGTTAGGCTTGCAAGTTGAACTCAAGCATTAAATAACTAACATAATATTGTGCTTGCACTTATTTTTATCAGCTACCATTTATTTTGGGCAGTGTCAAATCAGCAACATAAAAGTAATTGGATATACACACACACACATGGAAGAGTGCAAAATTTCAGGTGAAAATAAATTAAGATGTACACTCAAATCCTCAAGTCTTAAATCCAGCATGCAAATAAAATAGTATTCACATTCTTTAACACTTCTCCATAGTAAGCCAAGACCAATGCAAAATTCAAGATTCATGAATCTTCATCAACTGTAAAATGTAAAAGATGCCAGAATAACTGTCAAGCAGGACAGTAACAGAACACTTGGCACAAAAGATATGAGTAATCCAGCATGGTGTGCAGAAACAGAACAATTGGGGCTATAAACAAGTTTAGATCTATTTTAAAAATATAAACACACTTATTATTCCATACTCCCATTTCTTTTTCTGTCTTTTTTATTCAACCACACACTCCTAGGCAGATTGCAGATCTGCTGTGAATTTTTCAGCAAACACTTTACTCATTCTTTATTTTTTATTTTACCAATGTGTGACTCATAACAATAGATAAAACGGTAAATCATTTTTGAAACAAATAGGTGATCAAAGACATCTGTGAGAAGTTGACAGACAATTTTTGTTTCTTTTTGCAAAAATAAAATGAACTTTTTTTTTAAAAAAAGTATCAACAATTCTTTATTTTCTAAAAAATCCATGCAGTTAACACAAAATGTTTCAAGAAAAAAAAAGCAACTGCAAAATGAATGATATCCAACATCTTTTAAAATAAAACCAGAACAATACTTCATCACACAGATCAATTTAAATCATAATCTTTTTTAATCTTGTTAAAATAAACAATTGAAATCACTTGGGGAACATTAACATAAATCCAAGTATGGCAGTTTTTGTGCATAAAACAGCACATAGGCAGTCTTTAGTTTTCACACAGCACCACTTACATCAAATTCCACAAAAATAAAATGATTCATTTTATCTGAGAAAAGCACCAAACCCCAAAATATTGTGGATATTTGCCTTAACTCCTTCACAAAGCGTAACACTAACTCAACTTTTAAAATAACATTAACCTAACCCAAATTTTAATCTCCATCTATTTGTCACAGTTTCCGTACACTACCTAAGCGTGCATGAAAGCACACACAGTCAGGCAGTCCTATCTTCAGCTTAATGTGATGTGAACCACCATTAGTATCCATGTGGTACTGCTGCTTGGTCTGCCTGCAGTAATAGGCTATGACTGGATAACTTAAGACATTTATTCTTAAAACAATGTGCTAACAATAATTCTCAAAATTAGCATTTTTTCACCTGCAAGAGTTATTATTTGAAGCAGGTAATTCTATCAAACCCAAATAATTTTTTAAAGATATCTCTTGTTTTAATATTCTTTTTCAAAATAAACCTTTAACAACACTCTGGCTTCAGATCTACTTTTGTCTATTTAGTGACTAGTAATATTTTAAATTGTATATAGCATTACAGAATACAATGTATTTACCACCAAGGGTAGACTACCTACCGATCCTGCAGCAGGAGGTCCACACATACTTGGTGAAGGCAATACAGCTGGGGCTGCCTGTGTCACAGCTGCCCTTCGCAAATGTAGTTCAAACATAATCAAACATTCTGTAAAGAGTTTATTTGCTCAAGAGTTAACATTTGACTAAAGTCTTGATAATGGATTTAAAAAAAACAAAAATGTATTACCCTGTTCATCGCATCTTTAAGATTTTTGGAGGGAGACTTGTTTTTCCCAGTCATGAAAATGAACACAGATCACAGGTGTAGAGGATAAAGAACATTTGTGCTGATACCTTAAGTGGCACTTTTAAGCGTAATTCTTTTATTAACAAAATTGATAAAGAATGCAATCCATGTTTGTTACACACACTGTTATGACTTTTTTCTTGTCCAAAAATACACTTTCCTTAACAAATAATTTTGAGCATCAGTTACAAAGTCCAAACAAGCATGCATGCATGAATTCCTATGCACATGCATACACACACTGCACTGAACAGGTAGTTAGTGTTAGTTGCGAAAAAGATTTAGCATGATTGCTGTCCCAATGGCAGCAAAACTGACAAACCCTGCACACACAGGTAACAGATGACTATGCATCAATGGTTCAGAAAGAGTGGGTGGCTTACTATTTTCAGTATCTACACCTTGAGCAGCATTGCCATGAATCCCCTCTGCTGTCATTGCCGGATCAGCAGGCATTATTTCTTTCACACTCTCACCTCCAAGGTTTGTCTCTGGCACATTAAAACCACCATCTACAGGTCTTGATATTGCCTCAAAGAATGCCTGTTGATGTTCAGAGCTGTCTGGAGAAGGGTCACGTCTATTTCCACTGTTTGGGATGTCTAGGGGCTCAGCTTCCTGAAGCTGGTGACCTTCTACAGGTGCAGTATTAATGCCATCTGGAAAATCAGTCTCATCTGTTTGAGGCTTATCCACTCTAGCTGTTTGAGTTGGTAAAATTGAATCTATAACTGCATGAATCAAAGGTTTTGTTTCTTCTGAGGAGGAGGATGTTGCACTATAGCCTGAAGGATGAATGCCAGCCTAGATGAAAAACATACAACCACAACAAACAATAAATTTAACTTTTAAACTATGGAAAACACCAATACTTTTAAATAATAAAGAATAATAAAGAAATTTTATAACATGTCATTTATCTACATAGGCTGAAAGCACAGAAATGAATGAAAATATATACATAGTACAAGGCACAGAATACCTTACATGACTCATGATCTAGTCCTCTGGTAAATCAAACTTTAGCCAGAAGCTTTGCCAAAAAAATTAAGCATGTCTTAATCTGCTGTTTAAAGAATGAGAGTTAGAGGAACGTGGTGGAAGAGAATTTGAAACTTGTGGTGCCTGGTAGCAAAAGGACTGTGTACACTACAGGTTAACAGGTAAAAAAAAAACACCGGAAAGCTTTTCCCATGTTGACTTCCTTTCTAGATGAATCACAGCCTATAAGAGATAGAAAAGTTAAAAGAAAGGCTGCTGTCAAAATGATGATATGCCCTAGCTGCTCATTTGTACTCAATCCTCTCCTTCACAGGTAACCTATGCAACTATTCCAATACTAAAATACTTGTGAAGGGCAATTCTGCAGACATAATTTTGGATGAACTGAAAAATATAGCATTACAGCAGTCCAGCTGGGATTTTATGTAACAATAGTTAACCTTGAGCATCACATAGGCTAACTTAATTTGATGCAGATACTGCATCGCCTCTTTGAGGTTAGTAATTTTTGTTTTTTTCGCACAAAATTCGAAAGCCAGATTAATGCTTGGGGAGTTAACACCAAGGAGATTAAAAGTCATTTCTTTACTTTAAAAAAACCCCATGGAATTAAAAAGGATAAAACATAAACATTTAACATTTTCAATATTTTCCAGTGATCTTTGCCACATATCAAAGAAGTTTGGAAAAAACTGGTGTATCTACTTCCATACCCACATGGGTTATCAGAATTATGAATAAATAGGACCAAGCAAACAGCACACATCTCATACCCATCCTCCCTGTCTGATAATAAAGCCTGCGGCTTTTTCAGCAAGCAGCCTGACTGTGCAGTCAACCACAAAATTGAGCCCCCTTAATCCTGTCTGCACCATCTGCATCGTCACATGTTGACTATACAGCATCACAGCAGCAACCTGTTAAGCAAGACACATGAACCTGCATAGTTAAATAGGTTTATAGTTTTTACATTTATATAATTATTCATCACAGAATATTAGTTTCTGAAGAATTACGCCACCATATAATTCTTTTTTTTTTTGCAGCACTGCTTCACAATGTCCATCTCTGTATGTAGTCATATTAAATGTTTAATAGCTAAATTTCTTGTGACAAGAGAAATTGCATAAAACAACCAAACAAAACCAAAACCAGAGTAGCCTCAAAATAATTTTACCTGTTGCCATCCTTCAAGATCATGTTCTAAAACTGCTGAAGCTGCTTCACGGAACTGTTCATAAGTAAACATTCCTGAAATTAGGTCAGAAACAATATATCTAGCAGCTCTTGTAAGATCACTATGATATCGCCGCTCAATGTCATCTCCTATGGCCATTAGGATTCGCGCAGCCTCTGTCTCAGGTGTGAGGGAACGACTATGATTGAGAGAATGGGAACTTGATGAGCTAGAAGATTGAAATTTTAGCTGCCCTGCAAAAGAAAAAATTTTTTGCACTAATAAAATAGAAGTGCCGAATCATAGGTCATGAGCAAATGTTTGTGTCTAATTTATCCATGGACACCTCCAGTTACAAGATTAATCAAAACCTTCACAGTTAGAACAAGTACTAAATGATATAATAAGGAATATTATTAAGCAACACTGTTTCACTAGAAGTGTTCTCCTAATGTCTGGTATCTCAAACTTTCATTTAAGTCAAAATTTGATATACAGTACTTTATATTATCTGAATCTAAAAGAAAAAAATCGGAAAATATGAAATGCACTTAACAAATATACATATACACACACATCCCAAACATTTAACTCTATCTCTATTAGAAACACAAACATCAAAGACTAAAAATGAATATTATTTTAGAATCAGCACTAGCCTTCAACTCCATCATCAAACTCTGATTCAAATGATGAGATCTCTTCATCCAGCTCCCTGTAGAAGGAAAGCAGATGTTGATTCAAAGGGGGTGCTTCCTGGTCACTCAGCAGATTAAGGGAGAGTCTCGATCGATCAAACCTCGGTCTGCTGCGATCACCACTGGCCCCTTCCTCAACCTCCCTTGATTCCCCCACTTCAGTTACATCTGAATCTTGGAGAGTGGTTTTTCTGCTTCTGAAAGGAATGTCTGCATCCTCATCTGACTCCTGTTGAGAAGTTATTAGCAGCACATCATCACCGTCCAATCCATCCAGGTCTCCAATTTGGAAAAGTCTGCCCCGACTCTGATAATTCCCACCTGGGTCATCACGTTCAAAGCCATGCACGTTAAGTAAAGGCTTATCTTCTAGAATGATCATTTCAGGACTAATAGCATCTTCTGTTCTAGTACTTGGCACCAGTTTTCCTGTTTTCTGATTCTGTGAACAACTCTGTTCCTGAAAGGTCTACCAACTCAGCTTCACTGGGAAGTGTGGGAAGCCTCTCAGAATGTACATTGGTCAACCGGTTTTTGAAACTGATGCTTGTGACACTGCCCAATTGACTGGATTCAAAGGAAGAGTCCAGCTCATCATCTGCATCACTGTTGTAAGTGCTTGGCTCACTACTGTCTGTATTCTGGCTGATGCTTCTCATAAAACCTTCAGTCTGAACATTTTGCAATAACTTGGGTCGAAAATCATGTGACGCTGTTGCTGGTGACTTTCGATTTGTACGTTTAGTTATAGGCATAACTCTGAAAAAATGTGCATCTTTGAGATCGGGTGAAGATTTGTTGTCTTTTGTTCTGGCAAAGTGGGTGCGGTTTGCTTCCACCAGGGGATGATGGCACCGATTGGGATTTATTATCCTGCCATCTTTGTCTGATTTTCTGAGTCTGATTCTTTATTTTCAAATGATGCTCAGATTCTGAAATGTTTGACAAAGAAGTTTGTGAATGGCGCAGGACATTTTGTTCTGATGCTGTTTGCTGCAAAAACTGCAGGACAACATACTTCGTCTTCTTCATGAATGTATCATCAAGGACAGGGTCTCCAATGGGCTGCGAGTCCCCTGAGCTTGGTGATTGACCACCATACTCTGGCGTAAGATTATTATCAGTCTGATGAGCAGTGAATGTACTACCAGCGGGAATATCATTACCAGAGTCTTGAAAGGGGACCTCCTCAACATCATTTGGAAGTGTCAGGCTGACACTGACAGGAGTGTCAGAACCAGGTGCCTGACTTGTGATAAAAGCACTAGTCAGAGTTTGTGAAGCTGCTTCACCATAAGTTTGAAGCTCCCCTTCTGCATTCACAAGACTGTCACATGTCAGGCTCTGATGGATCTGACTCTGAGGTGTTAAGAAAACCCCAGAGTCACTTTGATGCATACATGTAGTCTGATCTTGAGCCAATGAACTATCTCCAACCACATCTTTCTGACCTGGATCACTTGTATGCTTCAAGTTAAGGGCAAGACCAGGGGTTGCATTTTCTGTTGTCATGCTGGCTGGTCAGTAAATGCACTTGTAAACTGTTGTTGTTCTTCCATGTGCCTGAAAATAATTATTTTCAAACAAAACTCAATAATGCATTCTAATCTGCATCCTAAAACACCCTTTTCAAAAGTTAATCTATTGCTGTGCAATCTAAATTCTTATGCTGAAGTGCTTTTTGTGTTTTGAAAACAATACTTCGACGTGAGAAAAGATAGAAACACAAATTTCAACGAAAGTTTGCAAGTGCATTTTTTCATAATGATTTCTTTTTAATTTGCTAACAGTTTAATAAGGAGCGAAATATGATAATATGTTCAAGTCCTTTGTAACTTAGATTGTATACCAACATGGATTCTGATCCGTTCTTTTTTCATTGTTGTATTTCATAATTGTTTTTATGACATTTATATAAAGTTTTAAAAGCCCATTCACAATATGATTATATATAATGATTTGTGGGCCAAAGGACAATTTCTGTCCTTGACTATGCCTTGCACAGACAATAAAGATTGACTGACATAATCTTTAGATGGTAAATTTATAAATTGTTATAATTATAGTATACATTATATTCCAAACTTTTTACAACTACTGTCATAATCAGAGCACTTCATTTCCATATTAAAGAACATTATGTAACTGAGTTATACTCCATAGAGGAATCGTGTGATTGCTCATCGTTAGAGCAATATTTAGTAACTAATTGCTAATACTATACTTACTATAATTATATAAGCGCTGCAAGCTTTCTTTCCGAAATTTCGACAAACTAAGACGCTTCGATTGTTTTACTAACATTCAAAGTTAATCTGGTTTGTATGTCAAAACTGCTTATTCTCAAACAAAAATGTCTTACTTAGGTCGCTCCAGAATCTATCGAGAATGACATCAGCAACCCAAAGTCTCTCCCAACAACAACGCTGTCCTCAAGGAAGTTAAGTTAGCAGCGAAACGAAACTTGCGCTAAACGTCACCACACTTTGTGGTCACGAGACGCGTTCACTTCCGGTGTTGTCGTACGTGGAGAAATTAGTGACAAAAGTACCTTCCTTCTGCCGGTGCACACCTACTCCTGCTAGCCTTATCCACGAAAATGGCTCTAAGCGACCAGGATGTTCAGCGGCAGGTAAAAACTTGATCACTAAGTGCTACGTATTCCTGGTAGAAAATTCTTTCAAATTATATGATTTCCCAGTGTGGGTGGTTTCGTTTAGCATCAGTCATCAAATGTCCACATCCTGCAGTTATCGTCGTCACCTGATCATATGACTGCTGATTACTTTTTCAAGCACTGCATTTTGAGTATTAAAGGGAGAATGTTAAAAAACCCAAAGAATTTATCTGATTATTTCATATTAAAACGTGGAGTTCTTTCTTTTTCTTCTCATGCTTTACAGCGAACCGCAGTTTTGCCTGATAAATAATCTTATTTATTTATCACTTCTAACAAATTTTTGTATCAAAAGAAAATTCACTTATTTAGTAAATTTATGTGGAAGGTTAGAGCAGAGATTTCTGTTCCTAACACATTTGCCTGTTTTCGCTATGTTTGCTTCTTATAAACTCTCTCTCTCCATCCTCTTTCCAAGTTATCGGCAACTCCCATCCTGTGGGCTACCACATTAAATAATTCATTTTTGCAGTCAGTTTTCAAATTTCGACCTCTCTTCACATTACATTAAATTGCAAGGTCATATTAAACCAGCAATGTCAAATGAGTACTGAGTGATTTTTATTTCTAGGACAATAACTACAAGGTCATATTAAACTATTAATTGTCATAACAGTACTTAGAGATTTGTTATTTTTACTTGGCAGATATAACTTTAAAATGACATCCAAAACTAACTGTGCAGCAATGTCCTTTAATTTATTGTGAAATTTTGTCATTAACATCGACAGTTAACTACTATTATTACAAATTAAGATCGGTTGTAGGACACATACAGATACTTTAACAATTTTTGTCAGCTATCTTTTTAAGTCTTTTTAAAAATTGTTGTAGCCATGTTACAAATTGCATTTTTTTTAAAGCAAGAGTCATCAAAAAAAGTTATGCATAAAAAGAAAAGTTATTTGTTAATGCCTTGTACTCTGTTGATTATAAAGGAGTTAAAGAACTGTGATGCCTGTGACATTTTCATAATAAAAATTACAAATGATACATGATTAATATAGTAATTTTTACATCATTGAAAACCATTAGATTTATTTTTAATTTTCTTTTACCTTAGTCAAGAGTTTTGCAGTGGTGATGACGTTTTGTCACTTGTGATTACAAGGGAGGTAACAAGTCTCTGACAAATATATATTCTCTCCCCTAGATTAAGCATATGATGGCCTTCATTGAGCAGGAGGCCAATGAAAAAGCAGAGGAAATTGATGCGAAGGTAAGGTAGTTGTTATCATTATAATATTATTATTTAAATATGATGCATTCTTTGCTGATTTAAAAAGAAAACAAAACTGTTAGTGTTTGCTGATATTTTTCTAGCATTGATGTTATGACTGTCTCATCCAATCTGTATAATCTGATTTAATTGTGATGTCAATCAAATACAGGCAGAAGAAGAGTTTAACATAGAAAAGGGTCGTCTGGTGCAACAGCAGCGTGTAAAAATCATGGAGTTCTATGAACGAAAAGAAAAGCAAGTGGAGCTTCAAAAGAAGATGTAAGTGTTCACATTTTTTTGTGTGCATGTACATATGTGACTGAATAAGAAACATGCTCACAAATGTGCATTTCATATTCTTAGTATATTTTGATTATTTCAGCAGGTTACACAAGGGATTTTTGTTTTTAAAAAAAACTTCTTTCAGATGGTTAGAAATATGCACTTCTGGAAAC
Source organism: Pomacea canaliculata (assembly GCF_003073045.1). NCBI lineage: Eukaryota > Metazoa > Mollusca > Gastropoda > Architaenioglossa > Ampullariidae > Pomacea > Pomacea canaliculata. The sequence goes on from NC_037595.1 coordinate 8,849,969, forward strand.
AGATTTTGTCATTTCTGTGTCTTTCAGTCAAAGTTCCAATCTGTTGAATCAGGCTCGTCTGAAAACTCTAAAAGCACGTGACGACCATATCAAGGTATGCACCCTGCATTAGACATAAGCTAACAGATTGTATGTGTGGCCTGGGTGGGGTGGGTCTATAGTCTGTGTATTTATGTGTATGTAGTTTCCTTTGTGTGTTTATTTTTACACGTAGGTGCTTAGTGTTGTGTCTTTGTGATATTTGTTTTTCTATATGTTCACATTGTACAAGGTTAGTCAAAATTATGTTAACACTTAAATGATAAAACCACATTTTACAATGCATATATAGTTCAAGATGATTCACAGGATGATCTTAACCTGTTCATCATCGTGTTCAGCTCACAAAAACCAGCGAGCAACCTTACCATTTAAAGCTGAATAGATGATACCACAGTCACTCTTGTGTTAATATAATTTTGACTAACCTGTATTTGGCAGACAATTCAGTTTGTCCAGAAAGTATTTCTCATTACCACAACTGTAACATTTTAAATCATTAAAATTTTGTGACACAATCATTTGTTTATAATGTAGTATATTATAGTACAATAGTGTTTTTTAATTTAAAATATTTTTATTAGCTATATATTCATACTTCTAAGATTTCATTATTTAGCATATTTCTGTTTCCTTTAACTGTGTGAGAGGAAGGAGTGGTTTTCTTGTATGCTGTACTAGTATTCCTTTGAAATCTTGTCCTGTAAGATCAATGTTAATCCTACACATTTCTTTTTAAATCATATTATGCATGTTATTTCACATTAGTCTGTATCATTGCTCTCTGCATACATCTTTCGCAGATTATAGTTGAAGAGGCAAGAAAGCGCCTCACAAAAGTGACAGATGACAAGCAGCAGTATAAAAATGTCCTTACTGGGTTGATTGCACAGGTAGTGCCACTTTCTGCTTTAGGATGTGTAAATAAACTGTGGAAGTTACATGTAATCTAAAATGATTTGCAGTATAATCTGCCTAACTGAGTTGATATGATAAAGTGTTGTGATTGCATCCTGCTTGAAGTTTTTTTGACAACATGTGTTGATGTATAATTGCACAAGCATTTCTACATATTTGTTATATTGCCATATAGTAGAAACTACCAGTGACTGGATAATCTAAAGTCTGTCGTGGGTTAAGTTTTGTGTTTTGAGAATTTTCAAGCAAAAGCTATGTGTATTGCTTTTTTCAACTGGCTTCTTCATTAAATCATCTGTGTGTGTGTGTGCACGAATGCATGCATGAAATGAATGTGTACATTTTTAGTGTCTATACCAATTGTTGGAGCCTAATGTAACACTGCGGTGTCGTGCCAAAGATGTAGACCTGGTTAAGGTAAGAGATTTGCCTTCATCTGAATTTGCTGTTTTATAAGTGAATGAGAATATACATATATTACTTATATCAGTTCTTAATTTGTCCTTTTTTCCACCAACCAAAACTTTCAGTCTAGGTTTCTTTTTTCTTTTTTTTCTCTTGTTTAAAGAAGTCTGTTGTGTTTTAACTTTGTGGCAATATTGAAATTTGTTGGAGTCAGCAATCTGTGGAAGTGATAGTACACTTTTCATATTAAAAATAAGGATGCTTTAGATTTTTTACCTTTCAGAAAACAAAAATATAAGCAATTGTAATACTTCAGCTGTGATCCAACTTATAAACTAAAGTGGATTTTATCTCTAGGATGCCCTAGGACCTGCCATTGAAACTACAAGAAGGCAACAAAAGGAACAAAAGAAGTAAAGGTCACCCTGGACACAGAAAACTATCTGGGTGATGACATGTACGTTCTTATTTTTAATCACTGGGCAACAGTTACTGTTGAAAGTTATACTTACATTTACATTTTTATTATAATAACTTGGAAGTGTGCAGTCAAGATGCAAATCATCGTGTACTATGTTATGCAGTAGTTTTGGAATGTATGGTTTTAAAAAATATCTGATTTGACATTTGTTACTAAGTGTGATACCATTTTGTCTTTGTGCATGTGCTTGTATTCTATTGTTTTCGATCTGTTCCCATTTCAGATCAGGTGGTGTTGTTTGTTCAAGTCGCAGTGAGAAAATTACAGTTTACAACACCTTGGACAGCCGGCTAGATCTCATTTGCCAGCAGGTACATTGTAGATTGTATTCTTGATCTTTAAATTTATGCATTTGTGTACTTAAGTATTATGTAATAATTGCATGAGGAATAATAGTTTTCTCTATGATTCAAATATTTTATCTGTTGCCTAATTAGTTTAATTAGCAGGCATTTTGGTCTTGGTACAGAGCATGGGTCTAACTAATGATTGGCTTTCTTGTGTGGGTTTGTTGCCTGGAAGATATTCTACAATAATGTTATAATAACATTTTGCACTTAAATGACTCACTGATAATTCTTTTCTAATGCACTTGCTTGTTAGTTTTCAGGCTGAAAACAAAATTATAGGACAGAGCCTTCTATATGTGTTGCTGCAGCTAAGCTTAAAAGGTTACTTGATGTTGTGAACATGGTAAAGGTCTTGACAATTGCTAAAGCAGCTTACTTCATTTCTTTTTTTTTCTTTTTTTTCCAGATGCTGCCTGAGCTGAGAGACATTCTTTTTGGCCACAACCCCAACCGGCGTTTTATGGACTAAGAACTGTTGGTAGTCTGCTGATGATTATGTCTAAGCCAGTCACTTCCAGTTTAAATGATTCTACAAGCATGAAATATATGATCCAGACTAGGACCACTATGTTTACATTAGGTTACCGTGAGAGCCTATCAAGCATTGTTGTAATTTAGGATACCCAAGGCAGAGGTCAAGAGAGGACATAGCTATTCCTGTAAATTGGAATAATCAAAAGGGAGGAAAGGTCAGTTGCTTTGTGCAAGTAAAGCTAATACCAGATGATGTGCTGACAGCAATCACGGTTGATAGTTGTGAGAGCATCAAAGTAATTGATATGGATATGGGGTATTTTGTTTGTGCATGTATAAAAATATATGTTGATATTTTAAGAGTACTTACAAACATTTGTACAAGGTTAATTGCAACATTTTTTTAGGTGGTTTATCATTGAGAAGATTGAATATGTCTTTATCTTGACATGTCCTCTTCTTATTTATCTCATTGTCAAAAGACATGAGTTACTAGTAACTTAACTATAATTTAGTAATAAGAAAAACTGTAAATGTCAACAGAAATTCTTTTTCACTCTAGGTCCAAAATAGGTCAAAAACTATATTAATAATTTACTTGCTGGCAAGTCTGGTGATAAACTAGATCCAAGACCAGATCCATTCCTTTTTTGTGATGTTCATAAGGTTCATGTGTGTGTGTTTGCAGTTAAAAAGTTGCAATGTTGCCAAAGATAAAAAACCTAACACTATGTAGATTTTATCTTGTGCGTAGTAAATACTGAGCAAGGAAGTAATTAGTCTTGTTTTTTTCCTTTCTTACTGTGGTGGAGTATTGTTTTTCAGGATAATATTTACCATGAAGAATTGTAATTTACATAAAAATATGACTTCACGAAGGTTCCATACATTGAAATCGCAATCTTTCTTTTAAGTAAGCTAAAACAAGGTAAACAGCAGATGCAAATATCTAGCAACTGAAAACCAGATTATTAAAATATTTACGTGATTTTCGACAAAAATTTTCTTTAGATTTTCTTTATCTTGTGCTTCTCTTCATTGATAGTGCATGGTGTATGTCTAATACATTTGTAGTTAATTTTCTCATGGATGGGAAAGAATGATACTTAATCTGTTGACTACTATTCTCTTCCATTGTTGCTTCAAACCTACCCTAGTTTCCTGTGTAAAAGATTTCCCCAAATGTAATCTGTTAATATTTGTCTGCATGTGTGTGTGTGTGCCTGGATTGTATACGCATATTATATCACAAAACCTGACCTGTGACACAGGTTTGTGGGTTTTGCTTCATCACCATGGCTGTGATTCTAAATAACTAGGATTCTGAGTATTTGTACTTCTTGAATTGTGTAACCAGCAGTCTTCTTTTTTTTTTTTTAACATAAAGATTTTCCGACTAACATATATCATTTAGAGCTGACATTCTATTTTTCTTATGTAAGCAGAATATGTAGGGTAGGTTTTAGATAAATTATGTAAAACCTTTCGTACAAGAAACCTTTTTACTGGGTGGGCACTAAATGCAAATATTTAATAGCTGCAAACAGCGTGCATGATTTTGCATTATTTTCTCTTGTAACAATCTTCCAAGAGCTAGTCAGGAGTATAAATCATTTACATGCAGGAGTTTATCTCGTATATATATATTTAAAGAGGATCTTGACGGTTTTAAATCAAGCCGCATTCTCCCCCTTACTCCCTAGAATAAAATGTGCCATCAAATAAATCGACATGAAGGAAATTCAATCTAGAGACATCGCCTACTTCTTTAGCCATTTAAAAGGAAAGTCCATCTTAACTTTGACATTTTGCTTGATTTCTATAAAAGATATATGTATTCCATAAACTCTGATGACAGTTTGCAAGAGTGTATCCATGAAGAATGTACAGAAGTGTCCAGCTATGCCAGTTAATGAAATTTGACAGTGTTTACAGAATGCATTTGAGAGCAATTGTAACAAGTGGTATTTTCTATTAGTACACGCAAGCATTTTCTTAAATAATATTTATGATGTAGGTTTTTTTTCTTGCAAATATGGTATGTCCTGTTGTACTCAGAATATACATGTTGTTCATTTCTGCAGTGTATTCAAGGCCAATGAAAAATAAACTCTTTTAGCTAGTAAAAGTTTTAGTATTATTTTCAGATTTTTTAATGAAAGAATGAAAGCTTTATGCAAAAAATAAAAATGGTGCAAAGAGATAATTTTTATTGCAAGTGACTATGACACATGAGATTTCCTCAAATAAACTGCAGTTTGCTGATGACTGCAATTCTTATGAGCTTGGGCACCAAACTTGTCAACCACTTCAATGTCTGATGTAGATTGTGTATCTCTCTGTCCTTTAACTGTTTCCAGTCAGGTGGGCATCAGGAATTGCAGCAAATTTGGTGTAGGCGCGCCAGTCGAGACTATTTTGTGCTCCTCCCAGTAGGTCTTCCAAATGGCGGCCTATCCACTCCTTGATCATGCTTGATGTTACTCAACCATCACTTTTTCAATTTGTTCAAGTGCTTCTACCGCCCCGGAATCCGGCTTGCTCCACCGCGAGCAGTTCTTCCCGTATCCGCGTGAGACGTTTCTGCAGCACCTTCACATGGATGATGTATCAGACTGGACATACGGCAGTTCTGGGGCTGCCTTAGGTTCCCCTCTTTCGGCAGAGATATGAAAAGGGATTGCGTCCATTTTTTCGGCCATTACTTGGTCTTCCGAATCTTGAGAGAGAACTTGTTGAGAACCTTCACTCTCTCTTCCCACCACATTTGAGCAACTCGGTTGGGACGTTCCCATCCTTCATAGTACGAACGACCTCCTCACCCTCTCCCTCCAAGACCTGTAGGGTCTTCGGTTTACTTGTCCGTGGTCATATCGTCTTTAAAGTTGCTCGGATTTGTCGCCAGCTCGGGGTTGCATAGAGCAGAGCAATATTTTGTCCATCGGCTAGTACAGCCTTCTGTGAGGAGATTACCAGCGCTGTCGTCGATGACAGATGCGAGACGGTTTAACGTCGGAGGATGGAAGTGCGTCATCACGACAATGAGACAAATAATTGCATGCAAAAGGTCGCACAAGTGATTCTTCCATATTGTTTTCCCTTATCAATAGTGGAAGCTGATTGTTTCGTCAGCGGAAACATCCGGGGAGACAAAAACTCACAGACAGTTCTTGCGGTCAATAAGCATCTCAAAACAAGGGATACGCTTGCGTCGTCGATGTCGGTCCCCTCTCTCCCCTCGACAAGCCTTCCGTCAACCCCCTGAACCCTTCGTTTGTGCACTTGTAGACTTTCGTTGCAACCTTCGCTAATCCTTGTTGTGCCCTCGGGCCAATACTACATAGGGGGCGTAAATTTGAACTTTAGTCCCTGTGTGGCGTTCTAATAATTTTTTTTCATCTCTTTTTATTCTGGACACTATAATGACTTGTATGAAGCCTGCCCCAGCGTAAATACTACTTACTGTAGTGAAGAGTACATTTTTATTTTGGCAGCGTGTCACCTCGCTGTGGCTGTTTGGACACAGAGAAACTAGTCTCATGGTCAACGTCGGCCTAAGAGAGTTAACGAATCTTGACCACTGCTAGTGCTCGCTGACTTTGCTCAGGTAGTTGACATTTCAGCAGTAGGTTGTGACACCTGAATTATGGAATGCGAGCTATGGTATTAGACGAAAGGGGTTTCTTGTCGTGTCACATGGTAAATAATACCATTGATTTTTGGAACCGAAAAGTCCTATACTCAAAAATAAAGTCCTAGTTCAAAAGCGATGCCTTAACAAAATACATGCTTTCTTCACGACTGCGAGACAAGAACAAGACTTTGCCACTAAAGTTGTTGTGGGTACCAGTAACATGATGCCAAGTCAAAATACTTCTTTGTGACATCCAAATAAAAGACTTCAACCGTTATCTCCGTTTTCCCCCTTCATTTCAAGTGAGCTGGAATGTAGCAAAGCTGGGGTAATGTGTGAAAAAAAAGGGGGTTATTCACAAGACAACCTCTACCGATACGCCTGCAACTGTCTGTTATGGCCGCACGAAAAACAATCTTTTAATGTCGCTTCCTCCCCTCCCCTCCTCCCTACACTCGGCGCGAAATTCCTCATGTAGAGGACAACCAGTCGTGATGTGAACAGTTAATCAATGTCTCCAAAGCTTGGCGAGGACATTGGAAGTCCTCGTGAAAACTGTGTTTTAACCCCGTGTGCGTGAAGCATCCCCACGCACAGAGCACGACCCTCACATGGAAAGCTCACGCATGCGCGTTGAAGCAGCGAGCGTTCGGGTTATACTGGCGCATCTGTTGACCACAGATCAGCTAATAAGCATCCTCGCATGTAAGAACATTTCTGGAATGTTTCTGGATCGTTTTGGTTGCTCATTAAAGCAGCGCGAAGCAATTGTGACATTCAAGTACTACACTTGCAGCTTTCATCAATCTCTCTTCCTTTGTAGTCTAGAAAGATTTCAATATGATATATGAATATTGTATTGTGCTGCGTGCTTTTAGCCGACAAACACTGTGTTTTGATGATAACTGTATTGATAAAACAATATTGCCGACGCGCCAGCCTGCAAACATCCTACAAAGACAATAAGAAATACCCCGGATGTCCCATCACAGGTTAACTTTAATCACGACAAATATTAAAGTTTCAAATCTTATGCTATGAAATTAATAATGGTTTTATTAAAAAATACTAAAGTGTAAACACTAGTTGAGATGGGATATTTTATTTATTGATATAAGGAAAAACTTATTAATTATGGCGGACTGTTATTTTCTCGTTGTGCAAGAGAGTGTGTATCGTCAGATGTGGAAATAGTGTATTTGTTATCCCAGTAGATGAACTGGTTAGCACAGCTCGAGTCCGGGAAAGAAACACCAAACAACGACCACTGCCGACGGCACAACGACTGCAGGCTACATCGCAAAATAAATGTCGATGTTTAGTTGCTGAGAATCTCACCTCCAACAGGTGTCTACAGAAGCGCAGCCGCGACTGAGAAAGATGATAGACCGCCTGCCAGGTGGCATCGCGCCATATTTGTTATCTCCATTTCATGATCCCTTGTTGAAGTTGTCTCTTCTCCAACGATTTTCTCCGCATCCTTTTTGCTTTTTCCGTACTTTTTTTTATGTTCTGTTATTGTTTTGAACCCTTAAAATAACTCGATAACTGGTGAAACAGATTATGGGTTTGTGTTGTGCCCTTCGTGTGAGCTCTTGTTTCACTTTCGGATGATGTGGGAGCAAAAAAGAAAGAGTATTAGAGCAGTTCCTGGTATATTTCATATATATGTAAAAAAAAAAAAAAAAAAAAAAAAACGAGACGCGCTCTTCGATTTCCTTCCATCATAATACCGATGACCTTCTTTAGTCTCTCTCTCACTCACGTGTGTTAGCTAAGCTGGAAAGGTATGTCTTGTAAAGGCCAGGTTATATCCATGTTTCAAGTGTTCTGTCGAAGGACAATATGTTTGTTGTCCTTGGCCAAAATAGCCTGGATTTGGAAGCGATTTATGTTCCTTTGCAATGGAGAGAAGGCTTTGTAAAAGTGCGCTAAAGCTCACTAGAAATATGTCTGGGTATTCTTTCTTTCTCCTTCCTCTTCTCTCTAGCTTTATATCTCTCGTGTTTGTTATAGTTATAGTTTCTCTCATAATTTATGTCTGTTATAGTTCTACTTTCATAATCTCTTTCATGTCTGTTATAGTTGCATCTGTTTACAATGCTGGCTGATTTGCCCTGATGTTAGCTTTAGTTCTGATAAATCAAACACCAATTCAACCAAACTGTCAAGTGTCTGTGGGTCTATCTTTAATGATGCATTTATGAGACCTTCATTTGAATATGGATGACCACGCGCTTGTGTGTGTGTCTGAGAGAAAAGACAGAAAAGAGGAAGAAATCCTTTTGCTTCCATTGACATGGAATCACCTAAATCGCTGAAACAGCAGTACATGGACCAGGTGTATAGGCTGTTTTACTGTGTAGCACAGCTCACTTATCAATTTGCACACAAGATCACAGGTGCAGCTAATATGTTTAGCTGCGAAATTGTTAGATTTTTAAACAAATTATAAGACATAAATTACAGCCGTTACCTATATTTAGATGTGTGTGCTTACACTGTGTAAGTAAGAGAGAGGAAGGGAATACAACTAATGTATAACACAAACAGTTCGTTAAAGAATAACGATAAACGAATACTCGAGAATAATTTTGCACCTGACAAACTCAATTTTGCTTAATAGATGTCTTTGTGCACGAGATTTATCATCTTTTTTCAATAAATAACCGTCACTACTACCATTTCTGCTGCTGAATCATCATAATCATCGATGCGTGAAGTCGTGAACCACAGAACATGGGAGCCAAAATGTTTACCTCTTACAATTATTTCTTTCACATGCCCCTTTTCGCTGGCAGACGGCTGTCACAGACACTTGGCCATTAACTCCTGCTACTTTCTGAAATGATATGTGTCCGCCAGAAGTCGATCGTTGATCTTCGTTCAGCGGTTGGCGCCATTCTTTGTCTGGACCTGTCACGAAGCAATGCTCTGACCCTCTGGGCTCTGCCTATATCCCCCGTGCGCATCGATGTTTCCCTTACCTGCTAGGCACAACGGACATCTGTTTGTCGGTCTGAAGTAGAAGTCAGAGAGTGTGTATGTGTGTCTGTTCCTTTCCTTCTTGGAAAGGGAGTGAGGGAGCATCCATTCATTTCGTGGGTCACGATACCTCAAGGACCTACCTGCGCAACACCTTCTTCTTTAAATAGACTCGTCCAGCGGAGGGGGTGTCGGGTTTGTAGGAACAGGTTACAGGCGGAACCCACGGCCTTGGGTCCGCGCTTCATGTGGACTCGTCCGTTGAGGCGCCATTCGGCCAGCAGACGACCGACCAGACGACAGTCGACGACCGTCAGTTTGGTTGAAGTCTTCAAGAGAAGTATTTGTAAGTTGAGTCGCCCACTCGCTGTTGACAGTTGTAAGGACCCTAAGGCCTCGGCGACACAAGTAAACCAATCTTCACCATGAAGACCACAACCTCCGGACTGAAGATCGTGATTCTTGGCGCTTCGAAAGTCGGAAAATCAGGTAACACTGATGACACAGGTTTAAACTGAACTAATCAGAGTTTACCGATTATCATAACTCGATATGGCTTGATTGTTTTTGACTTTCTTGAGATATATATGAGCAAGGGTATATATAAACAGATTACAAAGATGCCATAATTTGGTGGCAAAGTTTTGTTTACATACTGATAATTTTATAGATGGAAAGATATACGTTTTAAGGTGTGATTACTTCGTTGTTGCTTTTGTTTTTCTTTCGTGTACTTACTTTTGTGTTAGGTTTTCAAACTATAATGTAAAGATGCATCCTCCATTGATGAAACAGCTCGATCGTTGGTTTTCATTGACATGGCATCTGATATTAATCCATTGTAAATAGGGTATTGTCCCTAAAATACGATTTTTTCATCCAGAATCAGAAAGACTTTATTTCAGGTAATTGAGATTTATCACAAAAGCATTATTTCGAATAACTACACGAGTTTCATGCCAAGTAATGTTGAACGCCTGCTTTATCAGACATGGGGGCGAGCTCGTGACATGCCTTTGTGATACCATAGAAATAAAATTATGAAGTAAAATAATATCTATTCATGAGAAGTAGGTAATGTTGGTTGGCAACATATGTCCAAGTCTGTTGCCGATCCAAGTGTTGATACGGAAACATAGCTCCGCTGGTTACCTAATGGATCGTCTGACCCTTGGATGTGTTCTTAGTCACGTGGCCATTGCTGACATTATTCTAAGTCTTGAGGTCATGTGAAAGAAACAAGGGTCTCTGTGTCACCCGTGGCCGACAGCTCGACCTTTTAGTCCAGCTGGTCAGCGACTATTTTACTCACTTCCACTGACCTGTTCTTACGCATGAACGAACAATATGTAATGCAGTCTGCAGTTAAACAAACCTTGACCTCGTCCTTCTATTTGCTCGCTCATTGTGCTCAATATAAAAACATGTGCCAAACCCTGAACCTAGAACCATCAAACCCCAAAGTTATCTTATATAGATATAGGGATGAAACCACATACGCACGCGCGGGCGCAAGCTCTTCAATGAAGGAATAAAATGGTTAAAAAAAAGGAATGCGCCTACACTATGACTTGATAGTCTGATGTGTTCTTTATTTGAAGATAAGCTATATCTTTATTTGTAACTGCTAATTTTCATTAAAGTGTTGCTTGAAATATCGTCGTGACAGTTTTTGATGACATTCTTGATGCGTTTGCAGCTGTTGCGGTCCGGTTCTTGACGAAGCGCTTCATCGGAGAATATTGTTCTGGCTTCAGGTACGTATGTCTTGAACGTGATGAATGAGTGCCGCCGTCGTTGTCGTCGTTGTTGTTGTTTTTGTTGTTTTGGACTGTTGGGGATGGAGGAGTTGGGCGTTCTGGTGGAAGTCTTCCTGTTTTAATGGAGCAAAAAATTCGTCGGATTTTCCTGTTTTCTTCTATTTTACTGATACTTGAATCGGCTTATTTTTTATTATTATTTTTGTGAGATCTCTCTCTGAGTGTGAATGTGTGCGCTCGTGCATACTCGTAACGTTTAAAGTTATACCTACGCATAATAAACAAATAACACAATATTGAACTATAAGCAGCCTTCACTCAAAAGAGAAAAAGGGTTGCCCATTCAACAGGTGTATCCAAGAGGCAGGCAGTGCACATGGGACAAACAAAGGAGGAAGCTAGGGGTTGGTGGGGGACATATCCACACAGGACCGAGCGCTAACAGGTGACTGTTTTTGTAACGTTCGCCTGTTCGATGCAAACAAAATGGCGAGTTTCTGACGGTCAAATATTGAGACGTCCTCAGCCCGCTCCGGTTGTGCGATGTTGCGTGTGCATACCTGATGGTTTTCCCAGCCGTTACAACGGGCGACACAAAAAAACTAAGGGACAAAGAGCGGCGGCATGTTTGGTACGTTTTGTTTTGCCCACGCTTCCTTTCTGCTCGAGGAAAAGACCTTTGAACTGTTATTGTGTTGACGCAACAAGTTGTGGCAAATGTCCCCAGGGCAATACTGTTTCCCGAAAAAGATTTTTTTCTCCCCTCTCTCTCTCTCCAGGATGCTTCTCCTTTTTTATGTTATTGTTGTCTCAAACCAACCCGATGTTTCTGAATGTGAGTAGTGGCTTGGAGAACGAATTGTGACTCGGCGTGTCCCAGCCGATCCCTAATTAGTGCACTTTATTGCCCTCGAACTGATGGACTTCTTGAACCCATTGACAAATGGCAGCAGTAAGCAGGCTGGACGTGATAAAACCGACCACTTAAGATGTGTCCCGTTCAAACTAAGAGCAATTATGTGAGCGGATTTTCTTTGGTAACACATCCCCCGCAGGACACTGGAGGTGGGGGGTATTGCGGTACAGTTGCTGCCCTACGGGTGTGACCGGTGGACTAAACAGCTGGTATCGTGTCCGACCGCCCAGCATGGCAAATTTTCTCCAGTCTCGCACGTGCGGTCGTGTCTGCTGAAGTGTGACGACAGTTTTCACCTCAACCGTTCAACTACAGTTTGGCAAAGTGTTCACATGAAAGTTATTAAAACGTTGCCACACTTGATCAAACGTTTGTCCATGTTTGTCGGGTGACTTTTAGTGAGCTATGGTTAACTAAACAACTCACTGACAAGATAACTTCGTATAACTGTCCACACGCCTGTCAGTGTGTCTGTTTATCTGTCAATATTATCCTGTCTCAGTGACTTTGTGTGTTATCGGCTGTGACGGAACAAGAGAGAGCTAATTAATACAGAAGGTATACAGAATGAAGTCAAAGGACAATACCCCAGCATAGGTCGTTTCTTTCCCTTTTCGGTTTCATTGATCCACTGTGCCTTCCCCCGAAGGAAGTGAATTACTTGCCAGATTGTCTTCCCTTTGAACGGCGGAGTGTCCACAATCATTGCATAATCCTAGCCCGGGTTTCTGAGTCGCTGCCACTTTCTGGACTGTCTAGCATACCCTTGACCCTTTTGTTTTTCGTCTGTCCAGCTGTCCGTCTAACCGTTCCGGTCTCCCACTATTCTCGCTCCATTTCTCCTCACACACACACCCCTCTCAGCTCTCTCTGTGTCGACATCTCTTTAGCTTTCAGAGAGGGAGACAACTTCAAAGGAAAAGCTCGAGCGTTGGGCCCCTCGCTCCTCGCACCATAAACGCCGATGCTACACTTTCATTGTCTTTCCCGTTACAGGCAAGGGGGTGCGGGGAGGATTGAAATCCTGTAATCTGTGTTCTGCTGCGGTTCAATGAAGCGATTTATATATTGCGGGCTTGCTCAAGTTACCTTGGCACGAGATGGACAACTTGTCACAAGAATTGCCAGAACCAGTCGCAGGCTAATCAATGTTAGCTGTCCGGTAAAGCGCGTGCCACCTACACAGTGAAGATCGGCAGGTTGTGAATTCAACTCTCGCTTCTGGCACACATTATTTCCCTCTCCATGTGACATGTGTTAACAGAGCAATACGAGCTTCAGTAACACAATCAGTCAAAAGTTCTGCTCCTAATTGCCTTCGCGATTGAAAGCTTCAAACTTTTTGCTCGTTAACACTGCGCCTTGTAAAATTCAGTGTCCACTAATTTTATTTGTTAATGGGTTGACATAAAAAGTTTAAACTCGTGGAAACAATACACTGGGTATATCGTCTACTTAGAATTCACCCCGCTCCATATTTATCCATGTGTTTAGAGTCGGCGTATTTTAATCCTAGCTTATGTTAAACACACTCTTCCCCGTGGAGGGCTTAAATACAAGAATAAATATTTATGGTGAATAAATTGTGAAGCTCGGGTTTCTCGGACAGCACCTGGCTCGGCTGGAGAGGTTGCAGCCTCTCCAAATGACCTTACGGCGACCAGTACGTCACCGCAGCCTACAGGTTGACTTCCCTTTGAAGTCTGACAGTGGCGCCTGCCACCCCTGCTCCTCAAAGCGTCGGTGTGGCTGGTCATCAACATTCCTCCAAACATAGCATACCTGGATGAAACGTCACACCTGTGCTTGAAGATAGAGATTATTATCCTCCTCGTCTTTCGTTTCGTGTTTAATGTAGAGGGTGAGAGTTGAAATGTTGTGAACTTTGACATTGTATTTCTTTCTCTCGTCTTGAAATGCTCGATGTTTCAGTCAGGGAAGGTTGAGGAATAGAAAGGATCAGTCATGAAAAAATTTTTTTTCCCCTAAAACAAACGAATATATTTCCACATCGTTAGCAGGAAAAGATAAGGGTTTGAATGTATGTCTTCGTGTTTTTGCGTATTCACACAGAACATTCCAGCGTGGTCAAAAAACCTCGCAAACATTCAAGTGTCAATGATGTTTGTATGATAAACATCGGAGACTGCGAGCATTGATCACAGAGCCTCTGGCTCCCACATGATCTCGCGCTTACCTTTCAACTCTTCTCCCAAGCAGACGAGAGATTTAAAGACCAATCCTTTAATTATCGCTTGTTTGTTTTGCCCTTTGTTCTCTCGATGGACACCCTGGACTTGAAGTGCATGATGATGTTTTCGCCAAAACCGATCTGGCAGCCGGGGTTAGCAGGTCACATGCCACTAGTCAGTGTCACATTTTTACTAATACTATGGTGTCAATCATTTTTAGAGGGGAAATGTGAATACCACAGCTCGAAGAAAAACAGTTTTGTGCTATCTGATGGGAAATCCTGTAATTAGTGTCACTGTGCAGCGGCGTGTGGGCCATGATTGTCCTTACAGCGGGTTCAAGATCTCTGATAGGTTGACCCTGGGTAGATGCTGGAGCTTGTGGCATTCGGATCAGGCAAAAATGTGTCACATTTCTTTTGTATCTACCCTGTATAACGCAGGCCCCTTACCCCAACAACATCTGTCCCCATGCTCAAAGAAAACCTGTTTACCGGGTAAACCTTTAATTAAAGAATAAACTCCCAACCAGAATAAGAGATTGATGGCTAACTGCCAGAAGGTCACATCTACCCCATAAAAGGCTTGGTTGCTTTTTCATTGGGACACCTGGGGCCAGGAGAGGGGGTATGAAAAGAACATTCATGCAAGGTAAAATCACATGTACAGGAGTTGTGAGACTTTTGTAGTCATGTCCTGTCACAACAAACACTTCATCTCAACATGTTTTACAATAATTCGAGAAGCTGGATTTTCTGTGGCATCTGTCGCGAATTGGTTGGATTTGTTATGAGAATACTTGAACATAAGAGTCCTTTCCGTAAGATAATTGAAAATGTCCGATTTGCAGTGAGGTAAAATTTGTCCTCTAACCTTTTCAGTCTTTGGGGAATAAATGTTAAAGACCTTCCTGTTCACGAGGCCAGCTTCCCGTGAGGGCCGTGCTTCTCTCTCCTCGTTGCTTTACCTTCCCCAGTGTAAGGAGTCAGGTATCCATTCTCGGCAGGTGGGCTGACTGAGGAAAGTTTGTGCCCTACACGAGTATCTAACCAATGCTCCCCTCAGTTTGGTTATCTGCTTCCCCAGTTATGTTCGAAACCACACTGGCACGCACTGATGGCGCTTGCCTACAGCAGATGCACACAGACCCCTTTTAGTTTAATATATTTTTAAGCTTTGAGGTAGAAAAAAGCGAAAATATCACACCTTGTTGGAATAAAAGCCGATACCTTTAAAAAAAAGCACCATGTAAATATTTATTGTTTTTTATTTAAAATTTAGAAATGACAAAATGACAGCCCTAGAAAAATCAAGTTGTTTACAAATTTCTGTTAACTGCTGCATTAAATGAATACGTTTGAGAAACTTTTCAATATAGTCGGTTTCCTGTTTGTCATCGATTAATTCCTATTTTCGTTTTTTTTTTTTAATCGTCCATTCACATGCGGCATTGAAAGCAGAAATGCTATTCTGGTTTGTTTTTTTTTTTCTAGATTGTTCCTATCAGATGATGTTCAGATACGAAGATGCTGCGGTGAAAGTGGAAATTCTAGATTGTTCACCGGGATTGGTAAGTAGCCACAAACCAGCGCACATATAATTCACTGCATGCCCCCATCATCTCTCACACAAGCACACACACACACACAGACGCGCGCGTATTACACACGTTCACCAACACGAAGGATCTGTCCTGTGAAAGGATGGAAAAAAAACACTTTTCACCTGCCTTGTTTAAAGACCATCAAAAAAACCTCACGGCGCTGGCTTAAAGACATTCGTCTTCATTTATTTTCCGTTTGCCTGAGAAATACCTGACAAATACAAGTCCCTCCTTGGAGATTGCACGAGACCTGGCATGAGGTGATATGTTCGTGACAAGAGCCGCGAGTTGGTCTCGTGTCTCGAGCTGATATCACCTGCGCCCCTCCCACTTTCGCCGCCTTGTCAAGTGCACTCTCCTCGGCCTGAACTGACCGAGGGTTGACCGCATCGCAGAGTAGCTTTGCTGAGCGATCAGTCACGCGCGTTCGCCCCACCCCTACCACTACCTCAGCCACTGGTTTACTCTGTGTGTACGTGCGTGTGTGTGTCTGTGTGTGTTAGATTCAATGAACTTTATTCATTAGGACATTGGCCCATTTCAAGTGATTAGTGGATTTACACATATATAAAGAGATAAGCTTTGAGCCATAAATAGCCAAGAATCACAACAAGCGAATACTTTACAAACTGCTAACAACTGCATTTACGACTCTATCTTACAGTCCAGTTTACATTACTCCCATTCATAAAACACTTACGAATTTCAAATGCCATAAAAACAAATAGCCCTGTGTTGGCCAGGATTTTAGCCCTGTGGTAATAAATAATGTTGCTAACTTATACACGGCCATCTACAAAACTTGATGAGAATGATTTTTGCTCGAGTACTTGCATATGCCACACACACACAAAGTGGCTGACTTCTCGATGTTTATGGCAGAATGGGCAGTTACAATCCGTAAAAACAAGGCTAACTAAATGAGATTTTAAATGTGAGACGGTTAATCACAAGAGAGAGAGAGGGGAGGGGAGCGAAGATGTGTTGGTCTCAAAGGAAGGAGAAAATAAGGACTCATTTAACAATCATCACCCCTAACTTCTCTTGGATGAACAAGAAGTGTTGTATCGGAATCAATTTGGGTAGGAATAGTTTAGGAAAATGAAAATATTGACCTTTAAATATTTTTTTTCTTCAAAACAATAACTTTGTTGCTTTCTTCTGTGGTGTTGCTCGAAAACTATGGCGAAGTATCTTACCCAATTGATTAAGTGAATTTATGCAAAGCAATCTTGTGAAACATAAATGAGATCTTACTTTAGTTAGACAGGTAACTTTCTAGCGCTTGTCACCTCAAAACAAATCGAAGTTTGTTGCATGTTAACCGCTGTACATCCGTTATCTCGCTGCATGGTGTGTCCCACAGGATTCCAGCAACTGTCGGCATCTGGAGGTGGCTGACGCCTTAGTGATCGTCTACAGCATCGTGGACCGCGACTCCTTGAAGGCCGCAAAGACGGTCTTGGAGCACCTGAACAAGCGCGTGCACGGCGCCATCCCTGTTCTGCTGCTGGGCAACAAAACGGACCTGGAGCACGCCCGGCAGGTGGCGCGCGATGACGTCACGCTGCTGGCGCACCAGTTCAAGTGCAGCCACTGCGAGGTGTCGGCCGCGGAGAGCTTCAGTCCCGTCAACTCCATCATGCAGCAGTTGCTGGAGGACGGCATCCAGTTCCGGCGGACAAGGGTCGGGCAGGTTAAGAGAAGGAAAAGCATCTTTGAGAACGTTTCCCGCAGACTGGGAAGCGTCTTCAGGAGGAAGAGCCTGGAAGGATCTCCTCCCAAACGCAAAGCTCCTCACGTGACCAATAACATTAACAGAAGATCCGTGTGATTAAAAATAAGACATATCGATAAGTTTGACTTCATATACATATATATAAAAAAGCGTTTGGGACTAATTTTTTCTATTCTTATAAATATTATTCACATCAAGAACTGTCTCCGTATATTTATTTTTATAATTACACCAAGAGACGATATCTCCTCACAGAAATTGTACAAGTGACCATCTCTTAGCGGGTTGTGCTCGAGAAGGACAATGCTCATCGAAGCAACACCGAGTGTTTCGTGGCTCTATACTCGTCTTGCTGTGATAAGAGAATCCCATCAGTCCAGCTTCATGCGTCTTCAGCAACGAACTGGTGTGGCTCCTCCTCTTCCTCGTCCCCCCTCTCCACCTATATTAGTTTCGCTCGGAGAATCAGTGACGTCTGTTGCCCTCGCCAGCCTTCTCAATTTCTTCTTCCTCTCCAGTTTGACTCCGATTGCGTGAGTTTTTATGTAATTGTTGCCGTTTATATGAATTATGCGTGTGCTCATGAGTTATTATAATGTGAGTGATAAAGGTTGAATGGACAATCTGCCGCTGACCCCGTTATGTCATATTTGTTCCATACCTTTGTGTGAAATTCTAAATTTAATTCAAGTAATTGAAATTATCTTGGATCAATGAAAAGACTTTGAGAAAAAAAATAGTGTGCAACTGCAATGAACCTCACAAATTTTATTGCAGAAGATGAAGGATCGCATCAGGATGTCCATAAAAAGTGACAGGTCTGGGTGAAGATAAGTCTACTCTAAGGTATACAAACCTTTTTCGTCTCACACAGGTACTCTCTTCCTTCCACTACCGCATACCATTTCTAGTTGTGTGTGGCTGTCTTCACTGATTCTCTCTCCAATGGCTGGTCCGCAGACTTGTTTGATCACTCACTTCTTCGCTGTATAGACACATATATGCATATCTTTTGTTAGATAAAATCGAACTTATCCGTTCCTTACATTCGTCCTTCTGGCAGTTCCATTTTTCGTGTGTGCTTGTGTGTTTGAGAGACAAACGAAGATATAAACTAAAATTAACTCTCTCCTCACTCTCTGCCTATCACAGCTGATAGGAATGGCTGGCACGAGTGATGTCAACTGATGAAGAGATTCGTGGAATGTCGCACCGCTGTGATTGGTGTCCCTCGTTATCAAGACACCTACCAGTGCAGCCGAGCGTCCAGCGAGGACAACAAAAAACGAGCAGCTGACAAGCGGACACCATGTAGAGTGCGAGCCCGATGCTGATCTCTAGTATCGTTTGTTACTTTTTTTTTTTTCCTTTGTGCTGAGGTACCAAGGGCATGTTGGTGTAGATTCTCAAAAAAAAAAAAAAAAGCAAACAAACAAATGAACTTATTTTTGTGATGAAATCTCGCTGTTACGAGACCAATACGAGTATTTGCCGACTTGTGTACGTGAAATCCGTTGCTATCACTCTTGGAAACGAAGAGCGTTTAAGTGGAATTATGTTCGTGTCAGGCTGACAGCAAGACATTTCAGTAGTTTCAATTTTACTGTTAAGTGCCATAAGACCTGTCTACTTCGTGTAGATAATACAAGACAATTTCAATTTACTGTCTCACTTCAGAACTGCCTGAATTGTAAATAAATGTGTATACATAATACCTTGGTCTTATCTGTTAAGATGGCTAGAAAGTAGAAAGAATGAGCGTCATCCACACGACACAAGGGAGGTCACAATGCTTTTACTCCTGATAAACAAGTAAATAAATTAAAGCCGCTTTCGTAAATACATTAATCATATGTTATTCTAAGAGATGTAAAATGTTCACTCCTTTGTTCTAAAGGAAACTGCAAAATAGTTTTCGCATTATCAGAGCTTGTACAGTTACAGGTTCTTTGTGTTTTCTCACCATCGCCCATAGCAACAGGGTCGTAGGCCACGTAGGTTATTAATGATAATAGCTCGCTACTTTACAAACAAAAGGCGTGTACAGATACGAGAGTCCACCTGCCACAACCTGCATCGTTCACACTGACAACCTGCTTTTCCCACAGCTTGTCTCCTACAGACTCGGAGAGAGATGGAAAACCTAAAGACGGAAACAGTCCTTGCTTACTGCGGGCGTGATGGACGATATGCCAGTAGTCCGGTCACACCTACACCTCATGTTTGCGGGTCACCCACCTGCAGTTGAACGCCAGCGACTATAACTGATTTTTCACCTGAACACGTGTTGGTTCAAAGGCTCTGAGGACAGTGGACATTTTCTATCCGAGTGTCGCATACTCTTTCAAACATTTGCCTCCCTTTCTCTCTCTCTCTTGTCCCGTCCGCTTCTCTTTCTCTCTCTCTCTTGAAAATGCCATAAGAAATGAACCCAGAGAACTCAAAAACGCAAAATTTGCAGTCCTCCTCCCCTTATCCCACTCCTGTGAAATGTTTCTTTGAGTACTTGTCTACATGGTTGTTTCCCCTTCCTTCTTTCGTATGCTGTCCATGTTTTTTTCTTGAGGGTGATCATGCACCACATAAAGCACACGTTTATTATTCTGATTATTCTTAAACGTATGCAGCACACAAACACACACACACACACACACTAAAATAAAGGGCAAACCAATTTCAGTGCTGAAGTTAACAAAATGACATGCCTCTCCAGAAAAAGGAAGTCATTCTTTTAACAACAGGGGAACACTTGTACCCGTGGTTAAATTCCAAAAGCCCCTTACCCACCCCGTGTGTTCCTTCTCTCTCAGCGCGCGCGCGAACGCACACACGCACACGCATACACATGAAAGCGAAAAGCAGTTTATCGTCGGTACACACGTGCACCTAAGTCTTGTATCAACATTACTCGAACTTGAAAATTTGTCTTTTTAAGGCCGCTTAATCTCTCCTCGATATTTCGTGCCAAGCCCTTTTAATCCATCCTGGATATTGTGTATTCAAGCCACC
Organism: Pomacea canaliculata; assembly: GCF_003073045.1. Classification (NCBI taxonomy): domain Eukaryota; kingdom Metazoa; phylum Mollusca; class Gastropoda; order Architaenioglossa; family Ampullariidae; genus Pomacea; species Pomacea canaliculata. The sequence goes on from NC_037595.1 coordinate 8,870,473, forward strand.
TGCTTCGAGGCTCCATAGAGCTTGAGTCGCTAAACACTACACGCCCTCCATTCCACAGGAGAGATTTGTTTTGGCCACATATTGAACATTAAAGTGCATGTACCAATGTTTCTGGACTTGGCCAATGCCTTAAAAAACAACTTTCCGTATTGTTTCATTGGTTACAGTGTATCATTCGCACATACCTTCTATAGGATGTCTTAGAATGAGTTGAAAAAGATTGTGTCTGAAGCAATTTAGCTTCAGGATTGGACATCAAATTTCTGCTCCTTTGGTTCATGTAATGCACGCACACACGCACGCGCACACACAGAGAGAGGCAAAACCAAGACTGATCTTCAAAAACCGACCGTTTTTTGGTCCTTTGGTGTCTTCATTTCTTTATACAAAAATTGTTTTTCTTAGCGCTAGTCAAAATAAGTTGAAAAAATACGATTCCTCAAGTTACACTGGCTCTTTTCCGAATCCAAATGCTAAAATAATTCTTTCAAATCCAAACATTCAGCTTTCTGTTGTCACATAATGCATATAGAAAATAAATCATCAGGTTATATGATAAACCGTCGTCGTTACATTCAACTGTTGAAGAGAGATATTTTAAAGATCTAGTTGGGTGCAATATTTGAAAAAAAAATTACGAACTCAATGTCACTGTTAGCTAAGTTAAAGGTAAAAGTCATTCACTAAAATTTTAGATCGTTAAAGAGTGAGGTGTTGGAGACCTTATTTTTCTCAGGGTACCCATCTACTCTCCCTTTAACAACCCTCCATGGAATCAGGTACCCATTACCGACAGCTGGGAGGACTGAGGGAAATATTAGGCGCTGCATGGGTATCGAACCAGAATGCTTGTCGATTCGGTCGCCAAAGCTCTAACAACTCCGCTTTCCATAAACAAGATATCATTTCCACAAATCTTAGTGTAACCTCTCTTCTGTTCTCCAGATGCACGCCTACAAAGATCCCCTCGCACAATGAAAGGTCAATGAGAGGGGTCATGATTAAACATGGATGGGTCTACGTCGTCAAGGCGTCAACCAATGGGAGAAGTGTGACCATTTGTTAATTAAGTGTATCTGTGTATCGTGACCGCGAGTTTGACCTCTTTCTGTGTGTGGTCATTTTTTTAATGTAGGCGGGTATCTGCAGAGCAGTGTAAAAAAAAAAAAAAAATTGCACCCCACTAGAACCTTAAGAAATATCCAAGTAGTTTGAAATAAATTACATCAACTGAGTTTATCGCCAGAAAGTTCCTTGTTTTCAAACAATGGCATCATTCCAGTGTTCTTTTCGAAAGACAGAAAGGCTCCAGAGTTTGGTAAAACTGTTCTATCCTCGCTCTCAGCACCGGATGTACGGCTCCACGATCCGCTGTCCGTAACGGGCGATGGTTCTGCTCCACCAGCCGCTGTAGAAGTCGTTGCCGAGCATGCTTAGGGAAGATCACCGCCACCTTCACTTGCTTGCGCGAGTCGCCCATGGCAACAGGGGTCTCCATGGACAGCCTCTGTAGCAATCTCTCGCGGCGTGAGGTGTAGAAGGGGTCAGCTTTGTACCGGTCCTGTGGCCGCACGTAGTTGAAGATTTTGTGGCCTCGGAACAGTGTGCAGTCGTCTGAGTCGACGGAGTCTCTCCTGATGTACGTGCGGTGTCCAGATCGAGCAGAGGGCGAAACTACTTCGTTATCGTTGTCGTCGTCAGCAACAGCAACAGGCTGCTCAGGCTGTTTAGGTGACATTTCCGTGTTTTCTGTCTTGATGAGTTTTGTGTCCATGTCTTTATTCAGTTTCGAAGATGATGAAGTTGTTAACCCATCTGTGTCAGAAGGGTTGATCGAGGTGTTAACTTCAGAAATCACAGCAATGGCGGGATATTTTTCTGTGTCTGCAAGACGATGCATTCTCTGTTCCTGAGGTCTTGTCTCTGGATGGCGGGTCTTTCTGGCACGATCAAAAATATCTTTCTTGGATTCTGCTTCACGAGATTTCTTAATATCTGCACTCGACAGTTTTGATGAGCTCTTCAGCCCAGTCTGGTCAGATGACTGGTCAGTTCCATCAAGACTGGGTGTTTTGGAGTCAGTGTAAGTGACTAACAACATGCCTAGGGACGTTTGAGCGCTGGGGTCAACATTCACCTCTTGCAAGTTTTTCTCTGTCTTACCCGACACCTCGGCAGGAACTGACTCAGGTATGACTGACAGCTCATCTGGGTCATTCTCCATGAAGTTTCCTTCACGGCTGCGCGGTTGTCTTTTAATCTTGTCTGCAAGAATCATCAAAGGCGTTTCGGTAAGGGAATTCTCTAATATACCAGAATACTGAGGAGAACGAGGACATTATCAGCTATTTTATCTTCTCTTGACCCATTTTCACGTCCTAGTGGAGAATCTTTGGTAGAAGCATCTCCTGGTCTATCAAAGCTGGTTGCGCGGTATGGAAGGTATGCATATTCATTGTCTTCTGTCAGATGTTGCTGTGTATCCAGGTCCTGTATGTTATAGTTATTTTCAGAAGCATGCAACTCCAAATGTTCGCGTGCTGGTATGTCCCGCTCGGCTATTGTCTCTGTCAGAGTCCGTTCTTGCCCGTCACTAGCATCTGTTTTTGCCGAGTCCAAATTGTTCGCTTTGAAGTCCGGCAAGAAACTATCGCCGACCGAATTCTCGCGAGTTTCATCACGTGACAGAGGTAGCAGCTGATCTGCACTCACTTCCTGCTGAGTTAGTGTAATGTCAGAAATCCCAGAACTTTTGAAGAAGTCCCCGTAAGAACTACGCTTTGCACAGCCGTGTACCGTTGAGGGTCGAAGAGAAGTTTCTTGGCCTCGAGTCACGAGCATCGATGTTCGAGGTCGATTTTCTGGACCCTTTTTGCTGCTGACCACGGCTCGAAAACGGACGCGAGGAAGCCCCTTGGAACTCGAGTGGCTCGAGCGGCACCCGTCGCTGGTTCGCCGCGCATGGCTGGAAGAGGTTACGCGGCCGCCAGGCTGACCTTTATCCTCGCCTTCGCTGATGTCCGAGGCGGACCGCGACCTGTCAGTGACGTAGCGGAGGAACAACGTGGCGGCCTGGCTGCGAGCAGCTTGTGCTGCTTCGTTGTACAGGGAATTGTGGGACGTCTCGGAATACGCGTAGGCCCAGGGTTTCTGCAAGCGAGTCAGCGCCTCGTTGTGAAAGCTGGACGAGCGTGCCAGTTCCGTGGCCGAGAGGGATCTTGCTTGGGGCGACCCTCGTGACACCGGGTAGCCTCGGATGCCACGACCTTGACCACAAGACGGGAAAAGAGAGGCGACGAGATGGAATCTTCTTCGTCCGGATGCTCGTTCAGGGTGGACCAGCCGGACGTCTTGGCGCTCGCGCGGCAGAAGGAGTGCCACTGGGTGATCTCCCTGTAGTGTCTGTCTCTCGCGGACTGTGCCTCCAGGTTGATCTGGCGCATGCGTGTGTCTAGCTTCCGGTCTGCATAACGGTTTCGCGAGTAGGCCTGCATCTCGCTGTCGCTTAGAGTACGCTTGGTTTTGACTTCTGCAGCAGGCATTTGAATCTTGTTTCTTAGAGACTATATATATTTACATATATTAGCACAGTCACTGTGAGTACTGTGCAGTATCACCACGAAAGGTTAGGGGAAACAACTGCGAGAAAAAGTCACTCGTTGGCATGTAGGACCTCGTTTTGCAGTGGTTGCCAACTTAAATGTTTTACGTGAAGCGTGTCTTTACTCTTTGTTGAAGATCAGACTAGTGCTGGAAATAATCAAGTACTTTTTTTCTGGCATGAACCATAATCCACTATCTGAACCATGATGGTGAAGGACTCTTGCACGACAGCAGTTCTCGCTTCTGCCTGTTGCCTTAGTAACGACTCATTTTTTTAAACTTCTTGTTGCCCAAAAGTGAGCTCTGCTGATCTTGCTGCCCAGAGTGATCTGTAACAGAAATGTTCTGTGCTTCAGATTCTCTATTCTGTATGTTACAAATGAGTTATAAAGGTACCCACCTTAGTGTGTACACGTGTTATAAATTCAGCTTCTAACCGACTTTTTCTTTTCACGCATCACACGGTCTAAAAATTTCTTTGTGTGCAGACTTTGCATCTGTGTGAAAGACCTCTGCTGTCAAACAAAACAAGTTTTACAATACAGACTAGCAGAGAGCATTGCACTCAAGGAATCATGGGATCTGGCTTAGTGGTGTTCACAAGGGAGGACCTTCTTATCCGATCAGACCTGAAGCCGTTGATATTGTTGCTGCATTCTACACAATTGTAGTTGGCTAGCACAAAAAAGCGGCAAACATCTTCATTGTCGTCAACTGGTTAAAATGACACTCACTGAAACCCAGAAAACCTAAACATTCGATCAGTGTGATTCCCTCGCGCATACATATATTCTTGTGCTCTCTCTCTCACACTCTCTCTCTCTCTCTCTCACACACACACACACTCTCGAATGTCTAATGCAGTCTAAAGAAAATAAACATTCAGGCATTGCCTGGCTGAATCCCGAAGAGAAGATAAAATTCCTTTGTGAGCAGCCAGTCTTCTGCCCCTTTCAGCGGGTATAAAGTTTGGGGTGCAATGCCTGTCACTGGTATTACCAGTCTACCACACACCATCTCAGTCACGGCCCCTGTCGGACGCAATTAGACACGCTTGTTCAGTCACATGGAAATATTTCATGCGCGGTCGCATAAACTAATATTCAAGGGGATGTCACCTCGGTTCTGGTGAAGCACAGACCGGGGAAAATTTGATCCATTGCATAGTTTGTCTTTACCTTTCTCTTGTCCCTCCTCCCAAAATTTTCTGTGATAGGTTCTCTTTCTAAAGTGAGAATAGACTGAATTAATTTGAGGTTGGGGCACTTGCTCGTTGATGATACAAGAGGAGTGACTGTAGACAGGGCGAACTTACTCTGGCATTACACATGAAATATTCTTTGATATATTACATTTTAAAAGTCCTTGTTACTTCCTTGATTGACTTTAACTTTGTATTGTCCAGTAGTAAACTTCTTTACTGTCTGAATCCATGTGTGTGAGAGAGAGAGAGAGGAATAACAACAAAAGAAGGTAAGGGAAGGTGGAGGGCACTGAAGTCGCTTAGTGTTTAGCAATCGCTTGTCACAGTCCTGTGAAGTTTGTAAGAATGTGGTTCGGATCTCATCTCGGACCACACATTTCTTGTGACGAAAAAAAACCAAAAAACAGCTGGGTGTGCAGGTACTCATAATTTTTTTTGTAACTACTAAAACAAACACCCTTTATCCGTAGGAAAAATAAACAGCACAAAGTTATATAAACCCAGCCTCACAATACTTGCCGAATAATGTTGCTTACGAAAAAAAGAAATCATGCTACAAACCTGCAGTGCTACGATAGGAGACTAATCCTGCTGTTGGTCCATTTGAACAACTCCTTGTACAATGTTAGCTTTCTCGGTATTTCCCAGCAGCTTCCATATGATAATTGACCTCTCGCACCGCCATCTTGGTCAAACAGAAGTCTTGTTTCAAGAGAGCGATTTTTCTGACCAGAGGAATTTTTATTACAGAAAGCCCGAAACAGGGGAGAAGCACCCTCTCGCCTGCAGACCAAGGCTGATAATGTCTTGGTTCTCTTACACCTACAGACGACGATACTGGTCCTCGCCTAGCCCACCTGGCCGGGTGGAAACAACACAATATTAGGGGTTCGCTGTAACACATGCTGGTGGAAAGAAAAGGGAAAGGACTGGACAACTGAATGTAATGTTTATTGCAATAATAACACATTTTATTTTAGTATGATACTGTCCGCATTGATTTAACTGCTGTTTCTCTAAAGCTGGTGCAATAGAAGTAACGTACATTAAGAATACACCATCGCTTTCATAGGTTCGATTTCTTTTTCCTCTTAAATCAACAATTGAAATTAGAACATGCCCATTGCTGTGTAACTACTTGTAAACAGTGTTACCTCCAACACCACCCCTTTATTATTTTCTATTGGTAACTTTCTTTTTTAATGTAGTCTCTTGGAAATTCATGTTTTTATAGATAGATGAATGTAGAGCAAAGACATTATAATGGGTCAGGTCCTCGGCAGGGTAATTATAATTAGTCTCAAACAACTGTTTGCGTCGTAATGGTCTCACCCTAACAAAAGTCATGACGATGAGGCCTTGTGGGCTCTGCTAGAGCACTTGCACATTACTCAGTGTGAAGTGGGAGATAGAAAAGAAACTTTCCCTGATCGGATCTTTCAAGAGCAAATTACGGCGAGATTATGAGCGAGAGGTTTTCGTCGTTTGGTTGGCAAAACGGCACCCGCCCACCCCTTGTACTCCGTCCTGCCACTTTTATTGATCTTGTCATCAGAGATGACAACGACATGAGTGGCTGTGCCTTCAGACATGCAGAAGACCGCGTTGACAAGATAGTTTATTTCCTTCTACACAAAAAAATCGACAAACAGCTTTGAATTTGTGATACTTCGCTCTCACGGAGGTGGACTTCAAACTTACCTGCGAAGGGTGGTTGCACACTACAGATGTAAAATGTTAAAAAAAAATGTTTCTTGATTCCTAGTTAAAAATAAAAGTTTTGAAAACTCTGTTACCAAATTTTACAACATTTCTTTTGGGTAATATTTACATTGCAGTATATATTCACATATATATTTTATCATTTCGAGAGAAAGGTCTCCCAGTTCTGTCTTTAGACAAACTTTTTTTTTTATTTGTCCCACCTCTTGTTTACTGCTTTTATCAAGTTAACTGTTTTATATTCTCGTCTTCGTGTCTTGATATCAGACAAGCGTAAATGAAATGCTACCACATATAAATCATCATCATCATCATCATCATAAATTCATGTTCTCCTTCTCTCTCTCTCTCTCTCTCTCTCTCTCTCTCTCTCTCTCTCTCTCACACACACACACACACAGATGAGCGAAGAGAAAGGAATGCAGGTAAAAAAAAAAATCAGACAAGTTTTGACACATTATGATCCTTATTTACAATGGTGTGTTTTAATTTTATTCTTGCGAGGAAATAATACGACCTGTGAAAGACAAGTGAAGAAAATGCAGGGTTAGGGTTCGCCCACCAGATAGACGCCTTAAGGAGACCATCGTTAAAACCCGATTTGTCACAACGCCGGGTCAGTTCAAACGGATTTTTTATTCTTACAGTCCTTATCTCAGGCGGTGACAAATTGATAGATGAGATAACCTTTCAACCTCCACCGCTCATCGCCCAAGTGATAGAAACAACACTTTGACACGTCTCAACACACTCACGGGAATCAGTTCAGTGCTTGTCATGTGTGTTTTTACTTAGAAGTAATGCCGATCACGTGATAAGAATGATGACGACCCTCGACTGTGACGACATCAGCTGTAGCATTCCATTCAGTACAGCTCTTACTGTCGACCGTTGTTCCTGCAGAAGGACGGTAATATGAACGCTCATTCCTTCAGTCCAGAGGACAATCCTTGCAAGCCGGCTCTCGAGGCTGAAGATTGTCATGTGATCCTGGACTTAGACTGCGTCATGCATGGCTTTGGCGGTACGTGGATATGACGTCATACTTTTCTGTAGATTGTTTCATGATGCCATACACTTGTTGACACTTCTTGCTTGTTATCAGTGACGTATACTGAGTTTAACGTCATACTTCTCTGTAGATTGTTTAATGATGTCATACACTTGTTGACACTTCGTGCTTGCTATCAGTGACGTATACTGAGTTTAACGTCATACTTCTCTGTAGATTGTTTGTCATACACTTGTTGACACTTCCTGCTGCTTAGCAGTGACATATACTGAGTTTGACGTCATCTGCATCTTTTTTTAGGCTGCGGTAGTGAAAAATGGAAGAAGGTAAATTTTGACTTATGGGTCATCACGAGGTGAGACTGGGATATCGAGTGACGAAGGCAGCTTGCAGCATGGAAGTAATTTCTGGAGACTTTGGCAACTTTTTCCTTAGAGAAAATTACGTGATTTCGCAGACCTTACAACAACAACAACAACAACAACAACAACAACAACAACAACAACAACAACAACAACAACAACAACAAGGTACATTTATATATCACAATTTCATTAAACGTGCTCATTGCCGAAACAGACACAGAATCAAACTAGCATTCAAAAATACAATATGAAATAGTTTACATGGTAACAATGTAAGAAGCTTAACAACAGACCCATAGTCATAAATATCTCATTGAAAAAAATTAGTAGAATTAAATACCTCGTGCACTGCATCGTGAAAACAAGTTTCACAGAGCGATACCTACCTCACAACAGATGCACAGGCCTCTTGCCAACAAATGCGATTCATCTTTATGACTTTTGAGAAGAGGGCGACTTCTGCAACTTTCTCCTCCCCAGCAGTTTATTGTCCCAGAGATTCCTATTTTTAAGCATACAGAAAAATTGCGATTGCATTAGTTGGCAATAGTTTGCTGAGTATAATGATACGCGTTCTGTATCCAAGAGCAGAATTATATCTTTTAATGTGTGCGTCTCAGAAACGCAGAATGACCTACTATGAAGAAAGTTAGTTACAAAAATTGTCAGTCGCGATCATCGTGATGAGGTAGAATTGAATGCAAAAACAGGTCACCATCCAACAATTTTTTCAACGGAGACCTCCTCAGAACGTTCAAGCGGCATCTCAACCGGGTGATTCTTTCCTGTTTAAACCTGTTTCAGCACAGTCAGCCAGCACTGTCCCGCACTCCTCCCTCCCAAATCCCCCACCCCCAGAAGACCATCAAGACGCCAAAAGAAATGACCTTTTTTTAACCTTCCTACTCCACAGGTTTGCGGCCCTATGCTCCTCGAGAAGAAGTAACAAGGAGTGAACTTACTCCAAAGGTACCGGGAAGTAATTCACTACTCTTACCCCCAACCCTTTTCCCTTCGTCTCATTTTGTCAGCAGACCTACGGAGCTCATCTTGCGACAAGTGTCTCGCGAGCTCTCTGCCCTCACTGAAAGCATGTCAAACACGTTTGCTTGAATAACTTTTATTACACCTCCATGGACCTCCTCAAAGTAAGTTTTAAGAGAGTACACAAAGGGTATTAAGAAAGCCAAGATAAGACGAAAGTACAGATTATTGCAGAGAGAAAAATGTCTGTTCCCTCAAAAGAGAATATTTGGATCGACTTGTGATGGGATTGGCTTGATTAGTTTAGGTATCTACCCACGCCAAATGTGACAGTCTCGACATTTAAAGAACTCATCACTTTGCTGACGAGCTCTGCAAGGAGCAGATTCCTATCATCTTGGATGAAAAATTGCATGCTGTGTGTTTTGAAACATTAAAAAAAAGAAAAAAAAAGAAACAATCTTAATGGAACCTAACGCTCTTTTCAACAAGACTATATGAAGAAAGGCAATAATATTACAAAGGAAGCTTCTTAACCCTTCTCTTTTTTCTTCATCGTTCAAACATTTGTATATCATTGGTTTACACTGGGGTATCAATGTTTCTGCTTAACTGGATGCAATTTGTTCTACGCATTTTATCCGGGCAGCTTGAGGTGATAAAAAAAAGCCGGAATGACAAAAGTTTCTGCGTCTGTCTTCTCTTGGCTGTAGCAGCTAACATGCACGTGTAAATCAAGATTCATTAGCTGCCTCATCATCATAATCATATGGTTGTATACATTGAAGACATATTGATCTGGTAAGAAATAAGCCTCTCAAGAAAATTCAAATTTGTTAAATATAGGGCACTGCAGTTAATGAAAAAATTAATTTTTTTTTAAAATCCTGTCGTCAAAAAAACCTTATTTTGAATGTTAAAGAAAAGCCAAGAGAAAATTGCATTTAAATTAGCATGGCGTAATATCTATACATGCATGGCGGCCGCTCAATGATAAATGTCAATTAACAGAAATTGAAAATGGTCGACGTTTTTATGTGCCACTTGATCGAACAGATTGTCAGACCACCCCTTCTCCATTAAATGCTGTTGTGAATGAGTGGTTCTGAATATGAGAAAAATCGCATGCTATCTGACACAAACGAAAAGCTATCGGGGTCAAGATTACGGGTAGCATTCGTTTGGCAGGTGCAGTTTGGCATGTCGTCGAAGAGCCTTCTAACTTCTTGTTATTCTTTGAGTATTATTATTCATATGCTCATGACGGTTTGAGAAAGGGCATTGAGTTTGTCCTGGTGTCCTCAAAATCTTCATATAAAATACTGTCTCTGGTGTCCTTTACCACAATTTAGTTCATTCCTACGTCCGTGTTCATTTTAATCGACAGATATTTTTATACAGATGCCTAGAGATATACTAGGATGATGGCTATTTTTAATATCTAGATAAGGTAACACATATCAGGTGATAGGTGTAGAACTGCACTTACAGATAGATACAAATTGTGTAAATAAACGTTTGCAACGCATATGCCTATTGTGTGTGCATGTGTGTGTGTGAGAGAGAGTCCCAAAGAATTCTTGAAGCTGTGTACGTTTTGTCCTCGTTTGAATGACTGAAAATAAAAAGGACTTCTTTGACGAATGGAGCTTGTCTCCTCGATTAGCGCAACTTTAAATCCAAGAGGACACAGTACGATACACGCGAGTCGGCAACAAACCGAGAGAAGAATCCGGATGCTGGTAAAATAGCTGAAAATAACTTTTGTCGCTGCTAGCAGGGGGACAGTATGATTTCATGGCAAAAATAAACCGCAGATGAAGAAAAATCTCCCCCTTCACAAAAAAAAAACCCTTATAAAATTACAAACTTTAATGCGAAGAATACTTACGTGCCACAGTGAGGTGACGAATGAGTAAATACAGTGCATATTTGTCGCTTTTTATATTTTATAAGTTTTATCAACTTTTTGAAATGGTTTACGGTTTGTAAGCTTACTATACTTCACGGAGGTTCAACGTGTATCGGTGTATAGTGGAAAGCATTGGAGCGGAAGGTTGGTTCACACAAGGGAGGTAAATACAAAGAGACTTTGTCAATGAATGAAAATGATAGTTGTCTCTCTTGTCATGCTCATGTCTGGAGGACACTACTTGTAACCATCAAGGATTACATAACTTTGGGATTTTTAGCATCTAGCCCTCGCTCTTAAAGTGAAAAGCATATTAAAAGAGAGGGGGAGAGAGGGATATTAACTGCTATTTCTACACCCTTGATAATGACAGTGAAGGAATCTGAAGAATGATAAACTGATTAGAAATGTAATCAACCCTGATGTACAAAATGTAAGCTATTTCTTCCTAAATTCTTAGAGATAACGATTAAAAATGTATAAACCTCAAGGACGATCACAAACACATGAACCTTACTAACACAAAAGAAAACAATAATATTGGTTCGGCTGGGGGTCGAACCCAGGACCTCTCGCGTGTGAGGCGAGCGTGATAACCACTACACTACCGAACCAGTTGAGTGTAGGGTCGAAATAAATCTACATAACTGTGATTACCATTAGCTTGTCTCCTCTCCTCCCCTCAAATACTCTTCAATGTGGAAACAACAAGAAAGGTATCATGCTTTGATTCTATGTGGTTGTCATTCAAGTGTACACTGTCCAGTCGCTTATGATTCTACCATGTCTGATACGCAAGATGGAACCTATCGATGGCAAAGAAGAGAAAGGATGGGACGAGGAGGTAAGGACAAAGATTCTTCGCCAACACCAGCTTCAAAACCTCCAGCTCCTATTATCCTGGGATTAGCACGTCCTTCAGCATCGCAGAGCCCTGACCATCAACCATTGACGAGTTCGCAGCAACCGCAGGCAACCCACGGGGACACTACACACGGTCCCTCCGATGGAAGTTACGGTGGTGCAGCCAGCGGTGGGTCAGTGGTTGGCAGCGCTACAAGCATAAACTCGCCTCAGATCCACAGAATTGCAGATAAACCTATCGTAGTGCTTAAGTCAAGAGATGACACTCGTGTCTTGCCAGCGTCCGCTTCCGCTCAAGCGCCTGCGGCGCCACAAGATATCCCACATCCCACCCCTCACCTGCCAAGCTATCCTGTGCAGCAGCAGAGACACAGCCTTTCATCCCAGCAAAATCTGGAGTCAGGTATCGTAAATCGCCTTGCCCCGCCACCAGAAATGAAACATAGCGTTAAACTGATTGATGAAAATTTTCGATGGGTGGACGCGGGCATCGACGAACTCGTGGAACAAAGTGATTACCTGGTTGTTGGGACTCTTGGTTTACAAGGAACAGGGAAATCAACAATTCTGTCCTTGCTAGGAGGCAATACCCCGCAAGATGCTTACAGAAACTACATCTTTCAACCTCAGACGAAGGAGACGAGGGAGGAGGGCTCACATCAGAGCGTTGGCGTGGATATGTTTGCAACACCTGAGCGCATCATTCTGCTTGACTCACAGCCAGTCCTCAGCCCCTCCATCCTCGACTGTATGATCCGGCATGAAAAAAAGTATCCTGCTGACTACACCTCAACGGAGAATTGGATTGAAATGCAGTCCCTGCAGATTGCAACTTTCTTAATGACAGTGTGTCATGTTATTATTGTAACACAAGACTGGTTCACAGATCTCAACTTTTTAAAATTTTTGACGACGGCAGAAATGCTGAAGCCGCAGATGCACTCAACAAGTCATGAAAGCAGCCAGGAAGATTCCACTGAGTTTTATCCAACCATTGTGTTTGTTATGAACAAAGCAGGGTCTGATGACTTCACTCCAGAGACATATGCGAACATGCAAGTAGTTCTTGACCAGATGTTTCACTCCTCCAAGCTTAAGTATAAAGGTGCTGTCTCAATGAAAAAAGACAATATCATATCTGTGTTAAAAGCTAAGGAAGGTGGACTAGAGACAGATGTCAATCTGTTCTTGCTTCCAGTGATGGAATATTACAAGACAGAGCCAGAATCTATTCTGAGCTACCTACCAGAGTATCGAGGCTGCCCTAGCTTTGCTTACTTGCTGCGGTCATTTCGCAACCAGGTCTATTCAATGCCAAAAACTATGATAACACAGTCACAACTGTCTGAAAGAAACTGGTTCCATTTTGCTGCTCGCATGTGGGAAGCTGTCAAAAAGTCACAACTTTTGGCCGAGTATAACCGCCTGCTACCTTAAAGTTTGACTATTTCACTCACTTTTTTTTTAACTTTAACCTTCTTAATACTAACCCTGAATGTTATTCTGGCCATTCTATAATGCTGGGTTGCTTTAGATTAAACAATCATCAGCACAGTAATTATTTAGATGCTAGTGTTAGTCATGAAAACATTGTTAAATGTTAAAAATGTTTAGCATTCTGTCTAGCCTGAATCATTTCATACTCTGAACTCTTTGGTTGAAAACTGTGAGCGTAACGTGATATAGTAGTTAATGTGACATTATTTCAAATCCCTTCTAGATACAGTGCCTAGACTGAAAGTAAAAGTTCCGATTTTATTTTTAGGACTGACATTTTCCACCCATGTGGCAGATGAGATAAACTTCATTTATTTTCTTGTCATCATTCTGCTTTTGTAACTTTTGTCTAGCTGGTCATTGCCTGGAATGGATACAACCAGCAGCTGACAGAGTTCACTGCAGTGTCCTTTGTTGTATGGTATAAAATAAGTCCAGCACATGAAGGTCAAAGGTCAGTCCAATCATTGCTGTTTGTCAGCCAGTACTTCTGCTGACATCTACATCAAGCTTGGGTGTAGTTTATCATGTCAAGCTACATGGCCAGACCACACTAACTTTCCCTTTTTCAATGGTTGTCAGAAAGGGTTCCTATAGGTGATTTTTTTCACCCCACAACTGCTGGTCTTGTGGTCACAGTGGAAAATTAGAAGCCGTTTCCTCAACCAGTTTGTCTTAAAGTACCCAAATCTTTTTCTCTGAATTGGCATTGTGAGTGGAAAACCTGGTCAGTAGAACATAGATGACATGTCTCTGATAGATGATTGATGCCAGAATAACCCATAACATGCACAAATTTCTGGGCAGACTTTATGAAAAAAGAGGGGAGGGAGTGTTATGAGTAAATATTTGACCTTATAAAAGCCAGCAACACCTGACAGAAACAATGGTGCTAGTGGAAATCAGTAAAAGGGGTGATGACCCCTGACATTAGCAGTTACAAAACATGGGGGCAGGATGCCAAATTCAAAACTTCCTATTACACTCATTTTTATTCTGAGAGATCAGAACCAACTAATATAGTCTGAGCAGCAATAGTTGAAAATTAAACAAGATTTGAATGTAATTTGTACCAACAATATTTTTTTAAAGAAAGGCTAAAACCATAGAACAAGCATGATTGCTGATGATCTAGTCTATGTATGACTTATATAAAGTGCAATAATCAAATCTTTGGAAAGGCACTATATAAATCCTCATTATTATCTACTATTAAAATAACAATGCTTAACTGATTAAAATATCTAGAAAAATGGTACCAGTTATTGGTGAAACCACAACAGATCAGTAAAATAGAAAATGACAGTGTAGTTTTTGAGTATTAAGGAATTTATGTTTATTGATAGGTATGAAAAGCTTTAGTGGCAGGCCTATTTGAGTTTGCATCACCAGAATGTGTATTTTTCAGTGAATAATTTTTTTTTAATGAAATGTCTGCTTGCATTTTTAAAGCCCAGAAATAAATCAGTGTTAACTGTTGTTAATTTGTTGTTCAATATGTGTAGTGAAAGATAGAGATGGGCTGCAGCAAAGATCCACATCCGCCAATTGTTACTTTACCAATTTCCCAACTGTTGTTGACATTTTCAACATGTGTTTTCTTTTTTAAAAGACAGCTTTCTCTAATATTCAGAAGATTAAAAAAAAAAATCACAACATTGAACACCACATGCAACAATATATGCTTGAAACGCACACTACGTTTAAGTAAGTATCCGTGTGCTTTTGGAACTGTTAACGATTCTCATGACGTACCAAGATTCTGTTTATTGTGATCTTTTTCTAATTAAGAGACAAAGGTCGCAAAATAAAAGAACTAAACCCTGTGCACCATACAATCATAGCAAAAGCTTGACCTCCCGAACGTCTTATGTCCGGACCACGAACTTATATCCCCTTATATTAAATATTATATTATGTTATATATATTAAATACAAGTCCATGGTCCGGACAGAATTGAATGGTATCGTCCCTGCGAAGGAAGGTAGGAGTACACGCGGTGCGGACTGCTAGCGTCTCCAATTACTACCCGGACAGGGTAAACATCACAGGCCTGTACGATCACAGTAAAATGAAAAAAGCTCGACCTCTCGAACCATGTGATATGTAAATTTAGCGGGGCGAGAGAACTTTACGGGGAGATCACTGTCGGTGAGAGACCGCACTGCTTTTGTGTCTGATAAACGAGGGAGGGAAAAACAATTTCTGTGGACCAGCTTAAAGTCGTCTATCTCTTGCAGACTTTAACAGGTAAGTCTTCGCCTGTATAATTTTTGAAAAACACACATTTGTTTTCGTTCATTCATTGCCACTAAGCGGTGACTACTGATCGTTTTATTTAAGTGAAATAAAGAAAAATAACAATGACATTTGTCGGTCCTCTGCTCGCGACGGACTGAATTAGGCGAGCACGTGCACACATCGTGGGAATTTAGGATAAATAATTTCACACGCCTACGCACAGTGTTTCGATGAGCGACGTTTACAATAAAAGCAAAAACTGTACACAGGGTCTAACATAAATCAGTGTTTACCTGCGCCTGTGGGTCCCCTACTCCTTCCCAGGAAAAAATTTAAGGAGGAATAAAGTACGTTAAAAGCCAGTAAAACACTCTGCTGTATAATGTATGGTTAAGATTTTGATTTGTATATCTGGTGGACTGACCATCTTATATAGCCTATTATTATAGTTATTATTCCTAACATTATTTCAAAGAAATTAAAATTTTATGTACCACGGATTTTCATTTCATTTTGAAGGCTATTATAGGTAGTTAATCCAAATCAACAGGTGATTTAACTGCTAGTAACCATACTGAACAAGCATAGCGTTTATAATTAAATGATGTGTTTTATAACCAAGGACCAATGAATGACTGTCATACTAATTACCCGCTTAAACACCTTTGATTTTGCAAAAAAAAAAAACTTTCAGTTTTGTTGTCAGCATAAACAGGAAAAGCAGATGATATACATTTTTATTTTGATGGAGGTCTAAGATTTGAGATTTTATGGCTTGTTGGGATTTTGATTTATCGGCCTTAATGAAGTGATGGATAGATGTCAACAGCTTTTGCCAGTACTATAAAAAAAAGTAACTAAGTAACAAACTGAGTTAAGCATACTGTTGGCAATAATAATTTTTATGCCGTCCTTCACTTGCTGTTTCTGTGAACATTGATTTTCAAAGGACTTGCTGAGGCTTGGCTGATGAACACTTAGTATGAGGTTAAGCATTTGCAGACTGCCAGCAGTTCATGTTCATAGAAAAATTATTCACTCATTCAATAGAGGTGTATTGAACTATAGCTAAGAAGATTCATGGGTGCGAACTGTAAAGGAAGAGTTAAAAATTATAGAAAAATCTTACACAGAATACAGGAGTAAAGAAATGTCTATAAAATTAAAGCATGAATTACTTGCTATGTATACTTTTGAAATGTGTATTGCATGTAGTGACATGCAAGTTGAACGGACTTAACATCATGTAAAAAAGCACTGCTTATCATACATGGCTGTGATTAGAATCTCTCAAGATGTTTTAGCTGGTTATTTTTTAAGAATCTAGTAAACTCTGCATGTCCTTGTAACTTGTCTCTAATTTAACATCTTCCAGACCAGCTGCTCACTCAAGATGAAGTACATCCTTGTTACTGGTGGTGTCATCAGTGGAGTTGGTAAAGGTGTCATAGCAAGCAGCATTGGAACAATCCTACGTTCCTGTGGAATTCGAGTGACTGCCATCAAGATAGACCCATATATCAACATTGATGCTGGCACCTTTTCACCATATGAACATGGTTGTGTTTCGTTTTTATTTTTGCTCTTAATTGTTTATCATCCTATGTTTTAGTCTGATTTTAATAATTTTCAAACATGTTTCCAAAATGACACCATCATTTTTAGGAAAGCATATCAGCGCCTTTTCCTGCTGAGACAACTGAAGAATTGCAGGGTCAGCATCTCTGTCTTTAACTCTTTCTCTCCTATAGGCTAAAGGCGGTCAGACCCATCTGTACACATGAATTTACCTCTATTTCAAAAAATTATTAAAAAATAAGTAAACAAGGTAGAAGAACAATTCAAATTGAAAATGACAGCTCAAAATGTGTAGAAATGGATCAGTCTTACCTGAATCTCGCTTAAGAACTCACTTTCATGATAATCCAGCCAAAATTAGGTATATGAAGTTGAGTTTTGAAAAAAAAATTTCACTCATTTCAAACATGGCTTTGCCAGAAATTCGGGAGCAGATGAAAACCATTTTTACACCATTCATGGTCAAAGTCTCCTTCATCTGAAGCAGGAATATCCTCTGGGATGTTCTTTCTGTTGTTATTCGGCATTTCAGATGCATGATCAGGGCTTCTGCTAAGGCTAAATTCTTTGGGGTCCCAGGGACCCCTTCTTCAGATTTTTAAGGGGTCCCTGTTTTTCGCCGAAATTTGAAGGGGTCCTCCGAACTTTTAATGCCCACTGTACGCAATTTTTTGCGTAAGCAGAAGCCCTGATGATGTTCACGATCGTTGCAGGCTGCAACATTGTCTTGCCAGTCGCCTCGCCATGTTTACAATCGAAAAGGACAGGTAGTGTAGAATATCGTCAAGACTTCCGTTCAAACGTACTTGCTTCGTCATGTAAGGAGATAATTGTGTTCAGAAATGCCTAAACCATCTTATTTATTAAGTTTTTCTTCTAAACTGCGAGCTGTATGGGCCTTTAAAAAAAATCACAACAATACTTCACAAGTAGTGCGTAGTGCGACGTGCAGACAAGCGAGCGGCGCCTTTAGCCTACCAAATTCAACACGGAGTGAAAGAGTTAAGTCAGTATATCACACCCTGATTGAAAGCATTTCTATAAATCTTGCTTGATGAAGGTGGTCAAGACTGCCAGCAGGATCATTGGCTTTCCACTAAGATCATTAGATGATATATACACCATGGCATTGAGGTTAAAAGCTTAATGCATTATCACAGACCCTTTCCACATTACAATAAGATCTAGCTGCAGATGGAAACAACTTGTTACCAAGAAGTGTTTTTGCCAAGTTCTTACCAACTGCAGTAACACTCTTGAACAGGCCTGACAAATGTACCATAGTTTTCTTATGCAGCACTAATTATGGTGCGTCTGAAAACTATGGTTGAGTGTAAGTGTAACTGTGCATGGAACTGAAGGAGACAGTATTTTTTCTTATAGTTTATTACTTATGAGAGCTCACAACAAAGAAAATTTTCTGTCACTGTTGAGGACAGAAATACACAATAGAGACTTATTGTTTACCAAATATGTGTACTTGATGGCATGTTAATGTTGCTCCTTGCAATGCAAATGAGATTACTTTTTGAAGGCATTGTTAGATAAAATGTGGTCAGTATAAACATTTCTTTCCCAGGTGAAGTTTTTGTGTTGGACGATGGTGGGGAAGTGGACCTTGATTTGGGAAACTATGAACGATTTTTGGACGTGACACTACATCGTGACAACAATATCACAACTGGCAAGATATATCAACAGGTTATTAACCGTGAGCGCCGTGGTGATTACCTTGGGAAAACTGTTCAAGGTATATATTAGACATGTGAAACAGCGTGTTTACAGTCCTTATAGGTTTGTAGATTTGAGGGTGGACAAAATAAGGACTTAGAAGTCAGTTTGAATCTCATTATAAGACAGGGAAAAGAGAGTTACTAGTTTGCTTAATAGCTCCACTTCGTCCTTATAAAGGTGTCATAAATATAAGCTCTTGATGGTCACAATGATTAAAATCTTCTATAATTCTGTGAAGGTTTTATTTTAGGTTTTACATTTTGCTTTTTCAGTTGTTCCTCACATTACTGATGCGATACAGGAATGGGTCATGAGAGTGTCAAAGATTCCTGTTGATGGAGATAACAAAGTCCCTGAAGTTTGCTTAATAGAGGTATGCAGAGTTGTTGTCTTGTAATGGGTCCTATAAATTTCTTTTTTGTTTTTTTTTTTTTTTTTTGTTTTTTTTTTTTTGGCCGAGTTTGTATTTCTCTTGGTAGAAGGCGTCATCAAATTTAATAATTTTGCATTTGATTTTATTGCTTAAGTTATTAATTTATGAGATAATGCAGTTACGGTAGCCTCTTTGACATTGTAATATTTTTTATACTCTATATGTGTTTAGCAAACGCTGACTTACAGTATTTATGCATGTTAGCATGCAGATACTGAAACTCAAACATGCAGTCATTCTCACAGACACCCTCAACTCTTCAGGGAATAAGGTGCCATCAGTATAATTAGCACAAACTCTTTCATCATTATAGCTGACAAATTTCTAGGTTCGCTGACTGTTCAGCTTATTTATTCAAGAGATGTTTAAAATGGAAGAGTAACATTGTGTAACCAATACGTTTTCTTAAAAAGTCCTTTTATATAAACTGACTAGTAATTACCTATTATAGGGGATGTACCAAGACATTTGAAACTGTTTACACAATACAAGATTTAAATGTATTTTATGCCTGTCCTATATGGTCTTTTCCTCTTTTGCAGCTTGGGGGTGTAATTGGAGACATCGAAGGCATGCCATTTGTGGAAGCTTTCAGGCAATTTCAGTTTCGTGTAAAACGAGAAAACATAATCTGTGTTCATGTTAGCCTTATTCCTCAGGTAAATTGAATAATAACTTATCACCACTTGTCTTGTGCTGTGTTGCTACTTTGCATCTTGTCATCATCAGTGAGACAAAATAAGCAAAGTGATCATATTATTCTATCATATTATACTTCATTATTTACTTTTTTTTCTATTTTATTATTAACTTTCTAAATCTTCTAGTGTATATGTTTATAGCCAAAGGCAACTGGAGAACAAAAGACAAAACCAACCCAAAGCAGTGTGCGGGAGCTCAGAGGTCTAGGCATATCTCCAGATATTGTGAGTACATCCATGAACACAACCCCCTTGGACCATCATTTGTGTTAACAAAATGGTGCAGGCTTAATCTTTCTTTTTTTTTTTC
Organism: Pomacea canaliculata; assembly: GCF_003073045.1. Lineage (NCBI taxonomy): Eukaryota > Metazoa > Mollusca > Gastropoda > Architaenioglossa > Ampullariidae > Pomacea > Pomacea canaliculata. The sequence goes on from NC_037595.1 coordinate 8,890,634, forward strand.
TTTCTTTCTTTGTTTTATCAACCTTGAAGGTTACCGCTTCCGACATGGATAAATCTACATTTACAATGTAACTTTATCACTAAAACATAAGACAATGGCAGAAAAAAAAAAGTAAATATATTTTTTTGAAAATTAGTCATTTACACATATGGAAATCACTTAATTCTCTAGTACCTGTACTTTAGAAGAGGCATAGTTTTATGCATTTCCATTGTCTACTTAGTGGCTGTTAAAAGACTATAAAGACAGTGGGCCTGTTTTTTTTTTTTTATTATAATTTTTTCCATTCTTCCAATAAATTTTAAAATCAAGTCCCCTTCCCCCTTAATGCTCCCTGTCATTATAATAATTTTGTTTTTTTAATGCTATAGAGGGTACCTGACAGGAGTGACACAGTATAGGCATGTTAAGTTTGGCCTTTTTTAATTTCTTTGCATTTAATGGATATTCATTTCATTTTCAGATTGTCTGTCGGAGTGTCACACCCCTTGGTGATGACGTAAAAGAAAAGATCTCACTTTTCTGCCATGTTGCACCAGAGCAGGTAAGCATCAGCTGTTTACATATTTCGTGTCCCTTTTCATTTGTCAGAAAAGCCAGCATGAAGAAGTGCAGAACATAGGTCTAAGTATTAAAAAAGTCCGTCTTAATTTTTGAAATGGAAAAAACATATGGACTTTCTACCTCTTGAGATCAGATGTGACTATGAGGCTATACTCCAAGGAGAAAAAGCGATGTTATTTATATATTTTGGAACTACTGACTCCCTTCATGCCATCTGGTGACTGAAGCTTGATCTACATCTGATTCTATGCCCTGCAGTCCCAACAATCAAAACCAAGTGATTCTTGTCATATCCATGACCAGTGACCTCAATCCTAAGCCACATAGTTCTTAGCATCCTTATCCAGCACAGCAAAGCAGGGTCTCAGTGGATACCTGTTTAAGTTAGGCATATAGGGAACTCGTTCATAACTACAGACCTCCGCTTCCTACAAGAAGTCGAGGCTGTCTTGCAAAGAAAATGACATCGGACTGGAGGGCTAAGAAACTAAAAGCTTTTACATAACAGCTAGGCCTGGCCTGGCCAGGAGGAGCCAAACTACCATGTTCTGTTGTAATAATCCATCATGGTTGCAAGCTGACGTCTGTATGTCTTTTCAGTGTTGGTATATCATGTTCAATGTTACAGTGAGGTGTGTACATTGTTGATCTTTGATCATATTTTGGCTTGATTATATTTATGCAGAACATCTTGAAATTTTTAAGATTATAAACAGATTTAGTTTGTGATAATTACTTTGCAGGAAGATTGTCCTGTGTTATTAAAGTTTCAGATAATGTAGTTTACATGCACACTTCATTTCACAGGTATACTGTGTGCATGATGTCACATCTATCTACCGTGTTCCACTGCTGTTAGAATCACAAGGAGCCACAGACTTTTTGATCGATCGATTACATTTAAAGGTGCCAAATCCACAGTCTCGCAGGCCCATGATGCGTTGGAAAGAACTTGCTGACAGGTGAGTGTCTTTTAGGGGGGAAATTTGAGGTCAACAGAGAGAAATAACAGAAGTCAACAGTAATGCTTTGGAGTACAAATATTTGCACACAACATTCCAGGAAAGCTTAAGTTGGGGTCCATATTGAGCAAGAATATATTCCTGAATGCATAAGTCTACAGTGAAATTACGTTGACTTTCACGCCTTACAGATATGATCGCCTGCTGAAAGAAGTCACCATTGTTCTGGTTGGCAAATACACTAAGCTAGAGGATGCCTATGCATCTGTTATCAAGGCTCTCCAACATGCTGCACTGGCTGCCAGTCACAGGCTTGATTTAAAGGTATCAGAAACTTTTTTGTCTTGATTCAAAATTTTTGTCTTGATTTAAGAGGAAATGATGCAAAACATTTTTCTGATAAACAGTGATGAATATCCTAGTGAGTTCAGATTCTAAAAATTTATCTAACGTGATTATAAAGAACAGCTGAGCAAAGGATGGGAGGAAACAGTAATTGTTTGGCTCACATTTCAGTACATAGAAGCTGATGATTTGGAGCCTGCCATGTTGCATGAAGATCCTCAGAAATACCATGAGGCATGGAAAGAGCTTGTGGGTGCCAAGTAAGTTCTTTCAGTAATAGAGCAGTTTGTGGAAGCAGACTTAATGGGCAATTGTTTTGGTAGCAGCTTTATGTTTTTGATTTTATGTATGATGGAATTTAAGGGGCTGGTCAAATTGCTACATGTAGTTCAGTGGCAATCCATGATGTGTTTTAGTCTGCATCATGCAGAATCTGGGGTTCACCAGAATCATGTGATAAGCTGGTACACAGTTGTTTAATGTAGATTTCATTTTTTATACAGCAATTCTTAATCTGAAATCTTTTTAAAGTGAATTTGGGTTTTTTTTTCCCCCTTAGTGGAATCTTGGTACCAGGTGGCTTTGGGGGTCGAGGAGTGGAAGGAAAAATTCTTGCAGCTCATTGGGCCCGCACTCGAAACATTCCTTATTTAGGTGAGGATAATATTGCTTTTCTGTGTAAAATGACATTTTATATTTTATACTGACACTGTTAGTTTAAGGTACATATGCTTTATCTTCAACCTCTTGAACTGTCTTGACTGTCTTACTTCCATCGGCTATCCAAGTTTTATAACAAGTGAAAATGATGAAAGTTGATGATATGTTTTTCTTTTACAAATACAAGGCGTTTGCCTTGGTATGCAGTGTGCTGTGATAGAATTTGCACGCAACATCCTCGGCCACAAGGACGCTAACTCTGCTGAGTTTGACAGTGACACAAAAAATCCTGTGGTTAGTATTGCAATTAAGAGAAGGTTATAATGACTCATAGCTGCCATTTTGTTTTTAGGCCAAGAGAATACGCGCATTTATTTATAGCTTTGTCTTGGTCATAACTAGAACATAAGAATGAGGCTAGGAGTATCAAATGAGATCTTTCATGGCTTTTAGTTTCTTAGATACCGATGCAAAAGGCCAGGTCCTATGAAAAGTACTCAGGTATATGTGCTTTAATCAGGGCTTCTGCTTACGCAAAAAATTGCGTACTGTACGCATTAAAAGTTCAGAAGACCCCTTCAATTTTCGTCAATGGGGTCCCCTTCAAATTTGGGCGAAGAACAGGGACCCCTTAAAAATCTGAAGAAGGGGTCCCTGGGATCCCAAAGAATTTCGCCTTAGCAGAAGCCCTGTTAATTATAAATGGTTTTCTTGACTTCAACAAAAAGACAGTTCATATTTCATCTTTTAAAAGATTTCCTTGAGAAATGAAACAGATTTTTTATGCATTGATTAAGTATACCTTCTGACAAAGACTGCTATGTTGTATATTTGATAGTTTAAAGTATGGTTATGATTGTAACCTTCAGGTGATAGAAATGCCAGAGCACAATCCTGGTCAGTTGGGGGGAACAATGCGTCTGGGGAAACGCAAGACAGTCTTCAAAACAGAGAATTCTGTTATACGTAAGCATTGTGTTTAACAGATGTATAACTAATAGCAAAATATGTTATCATTTGTAATGCATATATAAAGTTTCAGGATGGGCATACATGGTTACTAGTTTGCCCAGTAATATTTGAAGCAGAGGAATGTGAATGCAGTGCTGTGACATTTTAATAACAAAATATATACATATATATTCATTTTCTTTTATTATGACTCCTGTATGAGGAGGCTTCACAGTCAGCTGGTTAATTTGGTTAGTCTGATTTAGGTCAGATTTCCTGTTAAAAGTGTGTGACTGAAAATCTGATATTTAATTTACTTTTGTGTTTTCAGGCAAGTTGTATGGAAAGAGTGAAATTGTGGAGGAGCGCCATAGACATCGATACGAGGTTTGTAATCATAAATATACAAAGTCTGGCAAACATAATCTGTGACAAACACATGATCAGTTTTCAGGTGTTTTTGAAAATTGAATGAGTTTTTGTTTTGACAACTGCAAGGCTTTTTTTTTTACCACTGAATATTTCATGTTATTAGTGGTTATCTAAAGGCTTACACATTAATGATTTCAAAACCTGTCGTGCAGTAAACCTCCCCTAGTTGACCTTGCTGTAAATGTCTGACTCTTTAGATGGTTGTGGGAGGTAAGGTGATAAAAATTTGGCCTCAACATATTTGATGCTCTAACACGTCTCTCCCCTACAACAAAATGGCCAAAAGACTACACCCACTTTTTCAAAACAATTTTCAGCTGAAAGCATGCTTCTCTTATTGATATTTAAAATTTAAAAAAAATAGACTTTTAGTCTTGCTCTTTATTTTCAAGAGTGTGTACATTTGACATACTATCTGCTTACAAGAATATATACATTTGTTGTTCAGGTAAACCCAAAATATGTCAGTCAGCTGGAGGATAATGGCTTGCGTTTTGTGGGACGAAGTGAAGATGGAGAACGAATGGAGATTATGGAACTGGAAAGTATGCATTATTCTATTTTTTTAATACATATGATAAGATTATATTCTTGTGTCTTGTAAAAGTTTACTGTCAAGCCTACTCTTTTAGGAAATGTGCAACATGTTTAAAAATGTATGAGAAAAAACTACACCAGGGTAATAAAAAGATGATGAGAACTGGTAGTAATATTGTCAGATGCCACAGTTTCATTCAGGGCTAAGGATATAATGATGGCTAGAACCAACATGCAAAATTTTTATGTCTTCTTCATAATGTACCCAATGATATGACTATGTGGAGATCACCCTCTAGCTACCTCAAATCCAGCTGTCCAAACCCGTTCCGGTCAAACGACCACAGACAATAAGACTTAAAAACAATTCAGCCTCCCTCCCATACCTGTCATGCTAATGAACATTCAACTTGTTTTTCACCTGGCTTCAGGAGCGGCCCGGTGGCGCAACGGTTAGCGCCTGTCACCAATACAGTGAAGGTTGGCTGCCCAGAGTTCATTTCTCGTCTCGGGCACGCTGTTCTTTCTCTGCACGTGGCATCTGTTTACAGGGCTGGCTGCTTGCCGTAATATAGCCTCAGTTGCTGGCACGGCGTAAAACACCAATCCCCCCCCCCCCCCTTCACCTGGCTTCAGGCAATTAAGATGTGTTGCAGCTACCTCGTTATTGTTGTCTTTTGGATGTACCAGTGCGTCCTGTGAAGTACAGCAAAGGCTACATTACATGCTAATGTCTTTTTAGAATTTGCATTTAAAATATTCAGCTTTTTGTTTTTGGTCAAGCAATTTTTTAGCAGTTATTTCAGACTTCTTAATGGCTTTGCTATTTTAAATTAATCTGTTGCTGCTTTGTCAACCTTAGTTGGTTTTCTTCTGTTGTCCTTAGGCCATCCATACTTTGTCGGAGTGCAGTACCATCCTGAATACCTTTCCAGACCAATGAAGTGTTCTGCCCCTTACCTTGGCCTACTTCTAGCCAGCTGCAACAAACTGCAGCAGTATGCAAGTCGTGGATTTCGCCCCTCACCCCGCATGTCCTTCTGTGAAGACTCGGACAGTGACAATGTTTCAGATGAGGTTGAATCACTCACATCTTCTGTGTCTAAAGTTGACTTGGAAGGAGAACTTGTAATTTCGTCTTCATAATAAAAGATTTATTTTGTTGCCCATTTGTATTCTTATGTGTATCCTATGTAGCATTGCACATTATTTAAAATAAGTGATTGTCAGATAAAAAGTCTTTGTATTCAGTTTTTTTAATTATTTTGTTATTGTAGTAAAATGGGTGACTGCGAGTGCTTCAAACTATGCTTCACGTGGGAAAAAAATCCCTTTTAATAAACTATTTTTGTGTTATCTTTATAATTATGTGATTTAGCATATGGTTTATTTCTTAAAAATTTTAATCTTCTGTAGTGATTGTGGGGGAAAAGATTTGAGAATGTTAAAATTCCTGAAAAGTATTTGGAGGGGGAGTGCATGCATGTGTGTGAGCAAGTGAGAGAGATAAGAAATTGAAAGCACAGGGTTTAGCACAAGTTCAAACTAACATTTCTTCAAGTTCAAATCACCCATTCACAGACTGGCATGTTTTGACTGATTTAGTATAATATATTAGTAAATAATGAGACTAAAAAGGTGGCTTTTTAAATTCCAGTTAGCCCATATATTTGGGAAATTATAACTTCCACTTGGAACCTTGCAAAGTTTTGTGTAAATATATCTTGATAACTTCTCCCTATCAGATAGGCAATTTTGCACATTGTAGTTAACATTGTATAATATTAATCAAACAACAAAATTATTTCCTGGATATAAGTCATCAATGTTTTGACCGTGGATTGCCACTGATTAGCCTTGCTGTGTATGAGGGACAGAATGATTGATGAGTTATGCACATCCATTTATTATGCATTGAACTGTACATAGGTTTTGTGTGACATATCTTGAAAAAATTGGATACTAAATAAGCTTGAAAGAGACAGTAAGATTAGAGAGGAAAGTTCAGCAGGATGAGGTTGTTTAATATAGAATGAATCTCTTGCCCACCAGAGACAGACCACAAATTAGAATGAATGTGAAAGCCTGTCTTGCAATTTAACAGTGATATCTATTTCATGTACATATCAAAGAGTGATTTGATTTTGTATATTACATTCACATTATTGTATATTTTAGCTTTGTCATCCCCTGAATGTTTTAAACATTTTTTTTTCAATTTTTGTAAAGGCTTAAAATGTATAAATAAATATATTACAAAGATTTATGTTTTGCTTGTACATCTGCATGCTGCAGAAAGCTACACAATCTCACTCGTGACTCAGGCACTTCTTCATCTTTTCTCGGTATATTGGGCTTGAGTAAAATTTCACAATAAATGCTGTCCGGCAAAAACCTACTGGTGAACAGTGTTCACTACACACTTTCTGTCACCGTTAACACTTTCCAGCTAAAGCTCAATGTTCTAATCCATTCAACATACACTTTCAGTCCATGTGCCACCTATAAGGGTTAAACATTACAAAAAACAAAAAACAACAACACCCCCCCCAAAAAAAAAAAACAAACAGCAGACACAGACTATGGTCAGTGACAAAGTAGCAGTAGTCATATCACTATAGTTCCTTTGTTCTGTATGGGGTTTGTGACACCTATAAGGGTTGTGCCACCAACTTTAATTCTGTGCCATTCTCTTGCCTATCCTTAGATGTTATTTCTTTAAACTTTCCTCTCCTACCACCTAGTACTGTTACTTCTGGATTGGCACAGCTAGTTCTGCGGTTCTTAATATACATATGCCTTGTTATACATCCGTTTTGTCAGTTCACTGTTGATGTCTATGCCAACAGCCATCATACCATGAGCATTGCTTCCCAGCCGCCTTTGAGTTGGTAATGCTAGATGTATGCACTAAGTATCCCAATTAAGTTGTCATTATCATGAAACTTCATGGGTTAGTGACCCGAGGATGTCTGCATACACATACGTCTGCATATGAGCACACGTGTCATGTGCCACTGAACTGCCTAAAACAAGAAACAAAAAACCATAATGAGTATCATAAATAGCTTGTTATTTGTGTATTATACAGTAAAACCTTGATCTCTGTTAAAACTTGCTAGAATTCAACTTAAATCAGGACTTAACTGAGAGAGGTTCTAATAAGGAGAGCAACCTGTCTGCTTTGATTCCGCAAACCACGACTTAAAACACTTGTACAGGACCAGTTAAGGCAGGTTTTGAGCAGTAGGGAATGAGTAAATATAAATGATAGCAAGAAAAAAAAAACCAGTTTAGAATTAAGATTCTTTATTGATCAACAGGGAAAATAAAACATGTTGTGGGAGTTAACATTTTTCAACTTCACGTACTCAAGACTTGTGTGTACGTGTTATCTATTATTCTTACTTGAACGTAAATTTGATTTTTGTGGCCTTGGTAATTTGATCATTTACCTATAACAAAAACTTAAGCTTATTCATTTGATGATTCGTGAACAAAGCAAGGATCCGCGAGTATAGGATATAGGATTTTGTTCGTGGACAAATTGAAGAAAAAAGAGGAAAAAAGCGTGGTTTGTTTTGTGCCTGAGAGTTGTCCTCGCTATTTATGGTTCGGGAATAATCGTCACTTCCGCTTTCAGAACACACGTGTGAAGTAGGCCGATGTGTTTGTGTGTGTTTTCAGCTGGATACGATCGAGCCTTGTAATCTGCAAATATGGGGAGGTCTCATAAAGAGACCAACACCTACAGGGTAAATTTTACTTCTTGTGCTGTTGGCTACAGATTGCTGAACGTTAATAGTCGTCGTGTTTTCAGTCTTTTTTTGGCAGATTGCAACCACGTTTCTGTTTACTCAATATTTGGCCGATTTTAATACGTACAGTGCTTTCTGTAATTCATAGTTAAATTTGTCTGGCTAAATAAGCACTGGTAATGTGTAATGACCATAATTTTGTTTTTGTGTCATCATTTGCTAGTTGTTTTCTACATCATTTTATTAGACCTAATAATTAAAAGTTGCGAACATTCATAATGAAGCAAACCAAAAACTGACAAATGATTGTTATTACTAATGTTTAAAAATCGTATTTATAGCATAAAAGCAGAATCGCAGTCTATTACAAATATTCACGAAACGAAAATTTACATACATCACTCGCAAAGGTTTGATCTTTCAGACACAACACTTCAAATCCTGATAACTTTGTTTGGCTGACTGAATAGAATCTAAATTAATATTATTCCTTTGTTGATGATAGTTAAACCATTAATATCTGTTAAGTTTCTCACTACTACAAAAATTTCTTGTTTTGGTGTATTGAGCTTCAAAAAAAAAATGAGAGCATGTTTAACAGTTTGTTTACTTATTTTGCAGTTTCAAAATTTTTCTGAACGAATTGCTTATATGCACTTTGATGTTGCTCATCACACACATAAACAGACTGAAGGATATCCTGAGGTTCGTGTTTATTTCGTTCACTTTGGTTGAAATTGATAATTTCTATTTTATTATTGATGGTTTTTATATTTCTGTATAATTTGGTACAGTTGAACCTCGGCTAACGACCACAATCCGTTCTGGAAAATAGGTTGGTATCTGAAACAATTTTTCCCATAAGAAATAAAGGAAATAGATTTAATTGGTTCCCAGCCCCTGTTTACTTACTAATATATGAAAGTTACAGGCTGTATCCCTGGGAGCAAACTGGTCTTGATTATGTGCAGTGGTAAAAGCTGTTACATGTATTTAGGTGTAAAAAGTATTGAACATGTTCCTGAAATAAGTGGAATCACTGTCAACTAAAGTTGTTTTAACATTCAGTTTAAAATTAGTTTCACTACTCATAACAAATTTTAGATAATCCAAAGATTTTTTATTGTTTTGGCTTTGATTGTGTTTAGTCTCATTTCTGGTTTGTTACATACCCTGTACATTGCAGTCGGACCAGTCTTTCTTTAGAAATGCCATTGCCAAATGGGTGGATCTCAACTGTACACAGAATTTCTGTAAGCACTATTGCTAAAATTCTAGAATCCTTTAATAGAATAAGATAAAACAGAATGTATGTGACATTCTTAAGAATATACTTTTGAACTGGCTAATACCTGCATCATATTTGTAAATGGCAATGCAGCAATATCACTTATCATTCATTGTAAGCACTTTCTTTTATTTAAAAATACTAACATTAAAAGATTCAATAACAAGACCATAAATAATATAAGGTAAGAGATTTGATACTAACACGCCACTTATGTTATTTCCCTTGGAAAGGCATTAATCTTGTGGTAAAATGTAAATATATATAATGTAAATACATATATTCCAAAAAAAGACACAATTTTCAGTTAAAACTAAACTTTTGTCAGTCATTTCTCCTAGTTTCAAAAGAAATGTTCCTAAGTTGTGAAAGGTAGTCGAGAAATGGTTTTTATTAATAATAATTTTATTAATAATTATTATTGTGTATTTTTATGGTATGTGCCAGAAATCCTAGATACTAGGCTAGTTATGAATTGCATATTATCATGTTTCTTATGTTTGCAGTTGTGTGCTACACAACAAATCTGAGTGAACATCTTTAAATTACTTCTTTTCAGATAAAGGTAGTCTGTGAGCATTGTCTGCTTATGCAAATGGTAGTCCAGTGGTATTGTCTCTTTCAAAAGTTGGTTACCTTGTGGTTCTCTTTGTTTCAGGTGACTTTAGAGAAGAGATATCTAAATTCCCATGTGACACCTTTGTTCAACTTGTACACCATGCTGTGAGTTGTGGAGTTTCATTTTCATGTCATTTTTGTTAGACTTGCATGTTTGTCAGTTTTATTGCATGTTATATCCATACAGCAGACTCACAATAGGTGAAGTAAAATGTACAAAATTGCACAGCTTTGTATCTTCAGGGCTTGGTTAAAAGTCTCATTGTTAGGATTCCTTAAAAATCCAGTGGTCATTTAAGTACCAATTTGTAGTATAGCAAATAATAGATGTAATATTTATAGAAGATATAAATTTCCATTAGCCAAAGCTCGATCAACTTCAGTGGTGAGATGGTGATTAATTTTGGATATAAATACTACAGATAGGGCATAACTGTTCAGATAAGCTAACTGTTGTACAGCATCTCAATGACATGCTGAAATTTCTACAATATCTTCAGGAAAAGAGGCCATGGCTGGGCAAAGATCAGCAGTCACTTATGTGTCTACGCAAGTGCTAAACATTGTTATCTTTTCAGGCATTAGAGATAGTGCTGTGAAATTAAAAACAACTGTCCTTATTGATGCTTGCCATGCATGTGGTTTTCATTTTTTAAAACTGTGTGAAGTCTGAATACTTTACTAGTGTTCAAATTGTAAGTAAAATGTCGTTTTGGAGTGAAATGTGGTTTTTGAGTTCAATGTTGATAATTAGAACTGCTGGCTTTTTTTTAGGAGGGCATTATGGCTACCATAAAGAAACATCTACAAGTTCCAGACACACTTGCCCTGGAAGCTCTCTTGGAGTAAGTTTGACTGTTTCTCTCTAAGAATTCAAAGTAAACATCAGTATTAATGCATGGGAACGTATCTCTTTGATTGAAGATTCTTGAATTAGGTTGGGAGTGTGAAAATGTAATTTTATGAAGCAAAAAGTACTTTGCATAGAGTGAAAAATAGAGAACTACATTGATGCCATTCAGATTCAGAAGATCAAGTTGTGTGTACAAAAGCATTCATTTGCATGAATTAAAGAAACAAATGTTTGCAACCAAGCATGTGAATATAGGATAAATAGTAGGAATAGTATTATAGTGTGCCCCAAAGATAGCGTTTTGATTGAGTGAAAGGGAGTTGATGCTGCAATAAATTAGTAATGTTAGGGAGATGATGGGATTTTTATAAGAAACTACATAGCATTTCAAGTATTTATGCATTTTAGTATATTTTATTTATTTAGCTCTCAACCCTCCCACATAAAACACAACCAACCAACCTCCTCCCTTCAACCTCCTATTTTCATAGCCTGCTGGTGCAGATGGCTCGTGACTTGGGGCCAGACTTCTACCCACACTTCCGTGAAGTCTTTGACATTCTTGTCCAGCTTTTGCGGTCCAATTCTCACGATGCTGACATACTGGAAAAAGTCTTTGAAGCCATGGCTTACCTTCACAAGTATTTATGGAGATACTTGGTCAAAAATATACAAGAAGTTTATGGGTAAAGTATATTGCTTTTTTTATTTTGTTTAAATTTATGGGATTGCATTATAATGGCTAGTCAGCTAACTGTAATTGTAGCTGAAACAACTATGGACAACTTTAAATTTGTGTTGGAGAGGCCTTAACACCTCATTGGTAGTCTAGATTCTGGAGTTTGGTTCTTGACCCATAAGAGCATGCCATTAGCCAATACTCATCTCTGCCCAGCAGCAATCGATACCTCAGTTATCAGGGCAGGTAAATGACAGTAGACTTGGGGGTTGTAAATACAGCAATCCATTTACAGTTCACTGCCATTATAGCCATTAATGTCTTTTATATGTGTTTATATATTTTTTGATAGTAAAAATATTTAAAAATTCCATTTTGACTAAAAATTAGAAATAGAAGAGAGAAAATGGGCTTTGTCAAATATTAACCTCAACACAAGGTAGGATATATAAGAAGGCAAAAAAAAAAAGCAAAAAAAAAAAAAACCAATTCCTCCCACCCATAAAAATAAAATTATTGTTAGTGTATCATTTAGACTTCACCTACACAGTGATGTTGCTGCAAAACACAAATTTCAATATCTCTTCTTGCTCAGCATTGCAGATAAGTGCATTGTATAATTTGTTTGCTGATTTTCATGCTAAAGAGATAATGTCCTTTAGGATGTTCAATTCATTTGGCCTTGTACTTTGTTGCTCAGGTATTTTTCCTGTCTTCTGACCCAGAGCAACAGAGATTACATCCAGAAATTTGCTGCTGAAAGCTTTGCATTTTTGATGAGAAAAGTAAGGATATGTTGTGTGGTCTGTGCTTCCATTTCAGAACTTTATTTCAGAATTTATGTCCCTGTACACATGCTTCAAGGTTGCCTCTTTTTTTTCTCTCTTCTTTTTTAAAACCTGACTCAAGTGGCTTATCGTTGCTTTTGTGTTTTTTTTTTACACTGAGTAATTATTAGCAAATAGAAAATTAGACTAAAACCGACTTTTTATGAATTTTACACCAGTTTATGATGCGTAAATCATTGTAAAAAGTGTGCTACCGGTGCATGTAGAGCATGTTTCTTATGCTGGATTAACTGTTTTATTTTGCAGGTGAAAGATTATGACACTTTGCTTGAGTTTCTGTTCAAGGACCTAGAGATGAACCAACAGGTGAGAGAGAATTATTAACTTTATCATTTAGGAGTCTGTAATCATGGTAGAGTCTGATTATCTTAGGTGAACATATGCAAGTGCGTCCTATCATGTAGGTGAATCTGCACACATGCTCATGCTTATGCACACCCAGAATTGTGAGAGTTTTCTAGGATGTTTGAATTTTCTTTGTGGTTGTATTTTTTTATGTTTGTATATTTTTCAGAAAACAGCAGGAGTAGGCCAGTTGCTGTTTGAAATGATGAAAGGTGTAAAACAACACTTCCATACAGTCAGCAGCAAGGTGAGTAAAAGCAATGAAGATGCCTCTCTCTCCCAGCTCCCAGTAGATCATTAAGACACCAGAGCATTGGCTGTTGAAAAAAAAAAAGAAATAAAATGCTGCTTTCTTTCTTACAATTGAAGCCTCAAAACTATAATTATCCAAAGACAATCTCAATTTTTGGTTTTTTTGGTTTGACAGGTATTCACCTGCATCCTTCAGAAGCTGGGACCGCATCACATTGAAAATGAGACCCAATTGCCATGGAAACAGGTGGAAGAAACTGTTGAACATATGATGAAGGCATGTGCCACATATACTAACAGGGACCAGGCAGGACCATTATGGACAGTGCTTCTTGTGAGTATAAATCTTGTTGATGTTTCGCTAGCTTGCGCCGGGGTTTTAAAGGTACTCAGTCTTTGAAGATTGAAATGTCCGAGACCACGCTTTCCTCTAGGCCTTATTTTTTTGTGTGAAGACATTGCTCATCTCCTTTGCTGCCTTTTCTTCCCTGACTCTTTATAGCATGAGGTACTCGTTTAACATCTGGGTCTTCTTAAGGAAGCAAGTTTTATTGTATAAGCATCTAACCAAATATATGCTCACCTCCGACCTTGTATGCTGGTGCTATTTAAGAAGCCAAAAGAATGTTGTTGTAAATGCTGAGTGGGGATAGCAAAGTGTTACTCAAGAGTACCATGCAGAAGGTGCTGCAGGATCTTCAGATCACCAACTGCCTATAATCCTAAACAATGTAAAACCTGTTGCAGGCTTGTTTTAAAAAATGTAAAAATGAGTAGGCATAATCGTATTGTTATTTTATGACTTGTAAAATTTTGTTGTGTTAACATCAAAACTCAGGAAAGAAAGGTAGCATAAGTGGTTTATGATCTTTGTGCAGAATGTTTTGGGAGATGTGCACAAGTCATGTCTGACAAGTCAGAAAGAATCTCAGCCACTGCTCAACAGTCACTTGTGTCGTCTGCTGCGAATGTTGACTGTCTGGTTGCAGCACAGTAATGGCAGTATAATATCAGATCCACCTGAAGTTGCAAAGGTATATATACTTAATAATTATTTGGTTATATTTATAAAAATTTTTTATTTTAATTAAATGTTTAATTCTTTTGAAGCATATTCAGAGAGTTGTTTATTCACTTAAATCCTCTATAAGCACATTTATAATGTTCCAGTTTTGTTATAGCTTGCACCCTAGACAAATACCTGTATGGGGCACCTGGTAGTGTAGTGGTTAAAACACTTGCATGTGACCATTGCAGTCAAAGGTCCTGAGATCAGATCTTGTCTTTGTATATGACACCTATTCCCAGGCCTGTCATCAGGAGTTTTCTCTGGGTACTCCTGTTTTCTCCCCTTTCCCTCTCCCCTCATAGCATGAAATCACCTGTAGATGGAAGCACTTGTCAGTCAAACCAGCCAACAAATGCCTATAGCTGTGCAATTCTAAATGTGTTAATCTGTTGATTTGGTGCTTTAAATTTAACATAATATAGTGCTAATAGTATTCGTTAGCAAGGTTAACCCATGCCAAAAGTCTATCACTTATCCAAAGAATATATTTATAAAAAGTCAGCATTGACCTTTGAGTTTTGAAATTAAAAAAAAAATGCATTTAATCTAGCTTGATAAAACTTTTCACTTACATTTTCTGTTCAATATCGCTAGGCTTTGATGTCATTGTTGAAAGAGCTGCCCTGGACAGAAGGTTTGTCAACGGACCTGTTGAAGAGCATCTCCTTGCTTCTTCAAAATGCCGGTTATCGTTTGTCAGTAGAGTTGACTGTCCAACTGTTGTCTTCGGTAAGTCTCTCTGAAGCTGTAATTTCCTAGCATAAGTTATCCAAGTAGAGCTATCTTTTACCACAGTATTTTAACAGACTATTTCAGTAGACTCTTTCTCTTTACTGTTTCCACCCACTTTCCTTCTTTCTTTTTTATTCCTGCTGTTTTGTTTTTTAACTCGTTCATATTTCATTCCCTGGTGCAGCATTTCCATGATTTGACACATAATTGTAACATTTATATCAACTGAAAGGACATGTGCAACAAATGGCTGTTTAATGTAGGTCATAGTCCATAGGTTAACGTATGCATTCAGTTATGTATGTGTGTTGCATTTATGTATCTATGCTTAGGTGTATATGTGTATACATACCCACACATGCGCACACACATGATCACACATATTTGCAGTTGGCTTACTTGCTGACATCAGTGATGTAAATTCAGACTTATTTTTGTGTGTGGAAGATCCTCCTGTGATGCACATTATGGTAACAAATATCTGTGTTGTCACTGGTAAGTGCTAATGCCCACCCATAGTACAAATGACTGATAGAGTGAAATTGATTTTAGAGTATTATTGCATTGTTCTTATTTCATTTTCAGGTGTTTTCAGCAGACTTTTCACTAAAGGACATGAAGCTGTTTGCCATGTCACTCATTTCAACACCACTGTTTGAAAAGGTAATCATGGGAAAGACCACTATAGCTGTCTGTTAGTGCCTTTTTTTTATTTTTTTTGTCTGAACCTTCACATCCTTTGAAGGTGTTTGCATATGTGTACTCATCAAAGCAGTCTACTCTTTGTTTTTTATTATGCAGTCTTTAGTCCTATTCCTCTTTATTCTTTCACTGCTTAGAAACTAACATACAATTATGTGAAATTTTAAAGGTGCAATTGACACAATAGAAAGAGGTAAGCAAAGATTTCTTTTTGACTCTTCCAGGATGTTGTACCAGGATTTCTCTCCTTAATAACTACAAAGTTTGATGATGCCAGTGAGGATGAGCAAAAAGAGATGCTGGCATGGTTGACGAATGTTGTATTACTGAAGACTACCAGCCCAGAGGATGGCAGTCAGCTGCATCGACTACAACTATATAGCCTGGATTTCGGCAGAACAAAGAAAAGGTGGGTCGCATAAAAAAGTACTTGGTAAAGGTCCAGATGTTAGTGCATAAAGAAGCTGGAAAATGGAGGACTCCTTAATGAAAACATAAAATGCTAGGTCCCATAGAAACATTTAAAACTTGTCCTGGTTCTAATTGTTGCTCTTTCCATACATTCTTTTTATAGCAAGAAGAAGAACAGCTTTCTTCTATGGCTTCAGTCATTGGTCAAGACTACCCAAGGGAACACTGTGACGAAGGAATCTCTGCCACTTGCATGGATGGCTGTGACATGCCTTCCTCACATAAGGTATTAATTTTTCATTTATTGTATTGTTCGTCATTCAGATACTTAAAAAAAATAATCCTGATAAATTCATTACCCATTATGTGTGAGATTAAGTTTTAAATGCCTCATGCTTTTTATTGTCCATTAGTCCATAATTTTTAATTGCAGTCTCCCTTTTTTCCTTCACTTTTAACAGCATCCTAAACAGAAGTGCTTCAGCAAAAGCTCTTGCTTTATTCTGGAATCATCTGAATAGCTCCTTATCAAGGATCTCCAGCATAGACCAAGGTAATAAAATAATTAGTTTTTATCTGTGCTTGTCTGAGTATTACAGTTAAGGCAAAAGTGTGTATATTTGGCTTGGTACATGCATGTGTGTTTTCTTATACATCCATAAACAGTGCTTTTGATGCCTACCTAAAGGTGTGTGCACCTTTTTTTTCATATAGTGACTGGAGAAATATTAATAGTATATGTTTATTTATAACTAAATCAAATGTACTTTGATGTAGATCTGTGTTAGACTGCGCCGTGATAGTGTTTTTTATTTGCTTCTGTGCATTTCTTGTGACCTTCACATCAAACAGTGCATGATACTGCCAGATGGGAGACAAATTGCAATTAGCTAAATTAAATTTATTAATGATTTAGAGAACCATATGGCAACATTAGACTTTAGCTGTATGCTGTAAGGGAGATAGTGGGATCACTTATTCATGATGGTGGATTGCTAGTTCCTGCTATAACCATTCGTTCGGTAATGGAAGTGATTATGTCACTATTATTATTATTTTCTGACCAACATTAAATCCTTCATCTTCATCATCTTGTGCTGTGAGATTCATAATCATAAAAGTTTTCATCTTTATTCTTTATGCCTGCAGATGTTTTGCTCTTTGTGATGCATCAAGCAGCCATGTCTCTGTTTCTACTTGACTCAGAGTGTGAAGTATCAAGACTTTTACCATTTAAGGATGTCATCGCCTTGTTAAAGTATGTTCTTTTACGCCTGTTATGTATCACACTATGTTCACTTTGTATTTCAATATGCTGCATGCCTTTATCATACTCTGTGTGGCTAGCATAGCTTTATTTTCACAGTAGCCAAAGATGCTACCAGTCCCAGGAAGAATAAGTTTCATCATGTAACTTAAGATAGTTTTTATTTTCTTCTGGTCACCTGATGTGTGATGTAACTTCTGGTGTAGCTGTATTTATCAGACAAAAATCTTAGTTCGACCCATTAATATGTAGTTTGTAGAGACTTTGAGAAGAAAAAATAGTTGTGTTCAAGCAGCCTACAGCAAAGACTTTGTCAGCCCCACCATGTGGTTTAGCATAGGTGTCCATAGACCAATTATGCTTTCATAGCATACATATGTATGGGAGATGTCCTCCTAACTTATAATGCTGTTTTCATTCATCATTTTAATGTGCAGCAGTGAGCCACTCATTGACCAGTCTGAGTAGGATAAAGGCACTTAGTATGAATTTCTAACCTTACTAAAACGAATTTTTACTGTAAAAAACATTTCCTTTTTTGTGTGCCTGTAAAATTAAATTTAAGATGTAGTTAACTTTTTGAATTTACTTGCAATAACCATTGTCTACTAAATATGCCTAGCCTGTTCTATTATCAGTTGATTTGCCTTTGATAAGGAGAGTGCATGTCCTCCTTGTGTAGGTTATATCCTGCCAACCTGTCAGTATTGCATACTGCTGACCTGTATCTCTCACTGATAAATGAAGAAGAGGACCTTTTTACCAGTGACACGATGGGTGAAATTTACCAAGCTCTGGAGCCTAATCTTATGTCTGGATCTCACAAGGTAGAATGTGGATTCTTGGTGCTTGGAAAACTAAAAATGATGCTGCATCTCAATGTTTTTTTCTATTTGCAAGAGACTAAGATTAAACGCATAAAGTTTTCATGTGTATGACAAACTTTGTCTGCGTCATGTTTCAGTTTTAAGTAATAAAAGTATTTTCAAAAAGAATTCTTTGTGGTCATCTGAAACTGAAACCTTATTCAATCTTAAAATCTTTCAAAGGAAAACTTTATTAAGTTTTGATACTTTTGGGGGTTTTTATTTTTGAGGACACAGCTGAAAAATGGTTAAACCACTGGCATCCAGTCTAGTTTGATTCCTATGGGGTGCAGCAAAGTTCCCCTCATTGTTCCCCTTGTTTCCCTAGAAGGTTAGGGGAAGTAAGGTAGGAAGAGAGAAGATGGACACCCCACTACATCAAAAGCTGGTTCTTAAAAAAATGTTCTCTAACACCTCACTGGAAAAATATTAGGGAATAATTTTTATCTTTACTTTTTTTTTATTTTTTTTTTTCTCCTGCAGATACGTCTTCTTACTCTACACATCCTCACCTTGTTCCCTGTGTCTGTCCCAGAGAGACCAGAATCTGTAAGTTTAACTTTAAAAAAAAAAAAACTATTTCCAACAATGTTTTGCAATTTGTTTAAAATTTTTGTCTTTGTAGAATACGAATATGCAAAAATAAAACTGGTTTTTTTTTTTTATAAAGTTTTGAAGGTGTGTGTGTGTGTGGGGGGGTGTATATATGCATGTGTGTGTGTGTAAAGATGTAGTTACTTTACTTACATACATCGTTTGGTGGAAAGATTACTTACTGGCTGAACTTTGTGGATAGAGTGAGGAGTTGTCCACAATCTTCAGTGTGTCATTAGCAGCAGAGAAGACACCCCTCAGTGTGCAGGATTCTCGCCAGCGTTTGATGCACTTGCGCAAACTTGACCACAGTCTTGTACATGTCATCATGCCAGCTGGTTCCTTTGCCAAAGTAAGCTATGTTTCTTCTAGCACAAGTTCTTATTCACATGCAAAACTAATTTTTCATGGACCCTAATATCGCTTTGAATACATTGCTCAGTAGGACTATGCAGTGTTGAACATAAATGTGAGAACTAGGCCATTGAATTGTGAGAGGAACTGGCCATTTTGTACCAAAATCTTTGCAATTATACAAGAGTAAAGGTTTTGGCAAGTAGGTTTATAATTGTCAACCCTGATAAGTGTTTGGATCCTTAATTATGTTAACAGTCTGTTTTACATATAATATGTAAAGCAAGCGTACTTATTTTTGGTAGTGATGCAAGCAATATTCATATGTAAAATGTGAACTTGTTAACCTTTAAGATGCCACTTCTCTACCTGATGGGAACCCTGCTGTGCCCCTTGACGCTTCTTTGGGGACCAGTTTCTGAACTTATTGCCACTCATGCTCGAGGTATGGACAGAGAGGAATTCTGGGAAGCTTTTGGTCCTTGGCTGCAGTTTTCTGAAGCTAAAGCAGGTATTATAGAGAACAATACAACTTTTTTTATTCCCAGGGACAATTTAAGATAGTGCTTGTTTTAGCAATAATATAAACATATATGTGATATAAAAGAGATGATTTAAATGTACATGTTGAAATAGTGTCTTCTCTCACACACATTTTCTCTCCACCCCCCCCCCCCCACACACACATATATTCCCAATAACAGCAGATACAGTGGGCCACCTCAGGCTCGTACAAGATCGTGGTAAGTAGAGTTGATCAAGTGAATGGTACATGGAATGAATGAGTTGCGGTGACAAATGGTTCTGCATAGAATAGCTTTTGAGAACGAATTTGCCTGTATCATTTATCTAGGGTGACAGGTATTGTCTTGGAAGTAAGAAGTATGAATGTTTTCAGGAAAGAATCCATTGCTGTGAATTTTAATTTTTAGAATATAGTTTAGTATTCAATGAATTATTTAAAGAAAGTAGATAAAAGACCTTAAAAGATCATCGTCCCAGGTACATGTTATCCAAAATTAATTTATGATCATTTGTCCTAGATTATCAGGTGCTTACTACCATTGACAAATTTCTGTCATCAAATTTCTATTAATAAAGTAGTTTCCTTTCAAACTTTTTTGGTTGAACTTAAGGCAGATGTTTTTGATGGTCCCTAGTGTTTAGTAAAGTGGTTGTAGGAAATACAATGTCACAGTTTTGATATTTCTAAAATATCTTTGATCATTTTCAGAAAAAGAGTTGAATGAGCCAGAGGGAATTGACAGGGATGATGAAGACCTAGACATTGCATCGCCAGCAAACCTTCTAACACATTGGTTGAAGGCTGAACTTATGTCTGAACGAAAGCCAGACTACATTGTCTTCAGAAATCATCTGTGGAAAGCAATGCAGTTGTTTCCAGAGAAGTGTGAACCAAAGTCCAGAGAAATAGTCCCTCTCTTCCTTGGCTTTCTCCAGTGAGGATATTTTTGCATTTTTTTTTTTTAAATGCATACCGGTATGCATGTATTGAAGGGAGGAGTAGATATGAGGAAGTGGTGATAATGGGGAGTAGGAGGATTTTTGGCACATTGTAAACAAAATAACATATTCAGAAAGAGTTGCTGTCGCACAGCTAGATGCATGCAGAAATAACAGGTGTCAAACAGCTTAACTGGAGGATTTGCTAAAACTGAGCCATTCCCATCCCACATCACTTCCCATCCCAAATGTCTTTGAATTAAAAAAATAAAGCTGTGTCCAATACTCATGTTGCTACAGGCTTGTGTGTAGGGAACAGCTTACAGAAGGGAATGATCTACCTTCTCTTGTTAAACAAGGTGCCTATCACTGTTGTGGGCAGAGGGATACAATACAACTTTATTAATCCGCAAGGGCAATTACAGGATATTTATGACCCAAGATCTCTCTTTTAAGCTAAATGCACAAACAGTTGCATCTCTCTTATAAGAGCTTGGTATGGTAAAAACTACAATGTTTGTCAGTAACTGGCCTGCCAAAAGAAAGTGCTGAAAATAGACAGTTGTCCAGATTGAAGAGCTGTCAACATTATTATATCTTGTGACAGTGAAATGTGTAGTCAAGAAACTAACATGATTGTTCCATAGCCATAACACAATAATGGGAGATTGTTATTAACTCAGTTATCAGCTGTATTAAGTTAATAAATACTGGTAAGATTTGGATGCATGCTTCTTTAATCCACAGAAAGGAATACTACAATGATATGATTGAAGACATTGAAGAAGAAAAAGAGAATGAAGACAGTGATAATGTCACAAATCCAGAAGGGACTGTACAGGACTCTTCTGAAAGAAAGACCATGGAAATTGATGGGGGAGAACTCAATCTAAGCACATCACAGTTAAGAAGACAAAGCATTCACACACCAGATGGTATCAGTGGTGGTGTAGGAAAGAACAAGTATAAGACAATGATGCAGTAAGTAATTCTTTGAGGTTTGTCTGCTACAAGATTACAAATGTTTCAGTGATGTTCATTTTAAATATTCATGCAACAGTATAATACAAACATCCTAGCAAAGTTTTATTGAGAGTGAAGGGAAAATATCAAACAGTTAAATTCAATTAGTTCAAGGAAATAAAGTGATGTTAAGCAAATATTTCAATTTGGCATTGTATTTGTGTTGTTGCTGAAGTCCATGATAGCTGACTAAAAGATGGACTTATGAAGCTCTTTTAACAATAAATGTTGATCGAAAAGAGTGTCTTTGTATACTCAAGACATGCTGCTTTTTATTTTGTGTACCTTAGATCACTACTTGCACACCTAGAATTATTTGCCAAGTTCCAGAATCCTCGCTCTCTTTATCAGGAAGCAGAAGTTCAAGATATTTACTTACAGGTGAGGGTCTTCACCTCCAGACAGTGTATGATGTCATTAACCTGATAGGATGTCAGAAACTAATTGTGAAAGGTTAAAAAGAATATGTTTTTTTATATTAAAAACCCCCTGAAAATTGCAAAATTAAAAAATGTTCTTTTGTCAGTTTTTTTTTTTTGAGTTTTTGATGTTGTGATGAAAGGACATTGCTTTTATTTCTCTATGCATAAAAATGTTGATCACACAGTCTTGTGTTCTTTTTCACATTTAGCAATTTTTCCTTCACCCATTATGACTTCTGAGCTATTTTTGCCATGTCATTCATCTGTTTTGAGTATTTTTTTTGTTGTTATTTAGTTTTTAGAGCACAAGAATCCACAAGTTCAGAAGGTAGCCTTTGATTGCATTATGACCTACAAGTACAAGTACCTCACTCCATACAAGTAAGTCATTTTCTTAAGCTTTTGTCTTTATTTTGTTTTCTTTAAACATTTCTTTAAATCTTTTTTTTTTCCTCTTTCATGAAAAGATCTCAAAATAACCTTACTCTAGTTATAATCTTGTCTTTGCTACTCTCTCAACAACATATGCAGGAAACAGCAAATAAAAAAAAGTAACTATACCTTTCAGCTAGTCACCATAGTTAGTGTTACAGCACTTAAGTATGTTGAATTTGTTTTTATCTTAGTCGGCAGACATAAACATTAATGGCAAATTGTACTTATAGTATGGATGTTCCTGAAGCCGACAACTCTGACCTTTGGTCATGCCAGTTTCTGATCTCATGTTTGTGTTATATGCAGAGAAAACTTTGAACGTCTGCTGGACAACAAGACTTTCAAAAGTGAAGTAGTTCTGTTTAGTGTTGACCACGAGTCCAGTGAGATCAGACAAGAGCATCGTGCTGAACTCTTGCCAGTACTCATGAGGTGATGGATTTTTTTCTGTGTAAGAGTGGAAGAGGATGTGCAGACACATTTATTGTTTTTCTCATTTATATGTGTATGTATTATATAAACGTGTGTAAAATAAACATTTTATAATGTGTACTTGTATTGAAATATCCCTCTGGGACTTTTTTAAAGTTTGTACAATTGTAGTACATATGAATATTCCTTTTTTATGTAAATCCTTTCAATAGTTTATATGAATCCTTTCTATAGGATTCTTTATGGCAAGATGCTAAGCAAAGCTGGTAACGAAACATCAGGTCGTCGAAGGGCAGACACTCGCCGCTCTATTGTGCTACGATTTCTTGCTGGATGTTCTTCCAAAGAAATGCAGTATTTCTTGGGGCTGGTTTTTGGCCCTTTCAGACAGTATGTGACAGGTCAGTAGGTGGTGCTATTGTAACTTATTACTTTTATACATTCTGCTTCTTTATTGCCACTGTGGCTTCTTCATCTTCTGTCCTTACAGTGTTAATGCCAGTTCACCTTAGTAGGATGTCATTGCTTATTATTGTTATTTGCATCCATCCTTCCTTTTTAATTCTGTTCATTGATACTGTGCATTGTTACGGAATACTGTAGAGCTTAAAAAGACCCTAAGGTATATAAAAATATATACATTACTTGTAACTTGACTTAGATTTTAAAACTTTTTAAAATATAAACAATAGCTGCATTTTTATTTGCAGATGATCCCTTGGCTATGGTGAGAGGACTGGCTGAAAATTTAGATTTAAAAAAGTTTGTTCCTCCCAAGAAAATGAAAGGGTGAGCTATATTCTTTCTTTGTTTCTTCAGCCCATCCTATGTTTCTAAATAATTTTAACTTCCCACATTTAAACATGTTCCTTCTGTCGCCTCTCACTTAAACCGTCTCACTTACCTTCCCCTCTCATCTACTGACTCTCTAAAGTAAGGGTTAGATTAGTCCTAGTATTTAGTTTTGTATCAGGTTTTGGATTATGGTGATTGTAGGCTTTGTTAACTGACCTAGGACATGTCATCATGCAGGTTTCCTGCATATTGCTAATCATTTAAAGGGCAGGCATTATTATGGAGAAAAGTTTCTTTGTCTGAATGACTTTAATAGGCTGATAAGCAATGCTAGAGTGTTGTACTAAGTTAAAAGTTTTATTGTAAATAAACTGTTAACCTGTAAACTGAACGTTTGCAAAGAAAATCAGTAGACCCTAATTCAGTTCCTCTCATCCTGTAATAATTTTCTTTTTTTTGCTCATGCCATTTAAAAAATTTCTTTTGAACAGAGTGCTGGGAGCAGTTAGCATTGTGATGGATAAACTTGGACATCTCCTTGAAGACAATGCACGCTGGGTTTTGCATTTACTTTTGGCTATTGGTGCAATGTGTGCATCTTGTTTGAAAGAACGGCATCTGGTGCGACCATCTATTATTACTCAGTTAAAATCTGTCAGGCAGCTTATTTTTATAAGACTTATTCAGGTGAGTTTCCATTTTTCATAAAAAGAAACATGTATATTATATGTAGTCACATATACTCTGAGACATACACACACGTGTTATATGGAATGAGCTTACCTTGTCATTCTAAAGTCATCACAAGAAATGGGCACCATTTCTATCCTTACATTGAATTTAAACAATATTATATATATATGATTGCTATCTTTAACATTGTATTTGTAATTAAATGTTTAAAATTATAAGGAATGAAATAATCATGTGTCAATACTACTAAACTTTTCATCCATTAATTTGATTGTTTGTTATATTTTTACTATTTTATAATATTTGATTGCATTTTTGTTTCTTATTGGACTTTGGCAGTTTTTGGGTGATTTTGACAAATTCGAGTTCACAGACAAGGAAGTGGAAGCTATCTTGGAAACTTTTGTGTGGCCACAGGTATGAAAATGTGGCTAATTCTCTATTTTACACTTTACAGACTTTTATTTTTTTCAGTTGGTTATGTTTCAAACTTTGCTTGATGAATTGGCACTTATCATGAAGGACTTCTCTTTTCAAATAATTGTTAAAATATCTTTTATAGCTGAGAATTTTTTCCTTTGTGAATAATTTTATTGCTGTTGTCAATTTGATCAGTTTTTGCATTGCATTGACATGCTGTGTTTGGCCATCTTTAGCTTGACAGACTGGTCATAGAAAGTAAGTGTCAGCCTTCCCCACTGCTGAGACTTTTTGAGAGCTGGAGTTTGGATCCAAAGTGAGATTTTATTATGTTTCTCTTAGATATATATTTTGTCTTATTTTTAAAAAAATTATCACTTTTTATTTCAAATATTGAAAAATCATTTTAATGGTTTCTTTACATTTGATATATGTCTTGAAGTTATTTACTGAGATTTGTTAATAATAAAAAATTTGTATTGACATTTTGTGCTCACAACATCTGGTTTCTGTGCTTGTGTCAGTATTATTGCCACCATCAGTGACCATTTTATTTTGACTGTTGTGTTTTATTGTTCATTTAAATATTTTTTCAGGTATTTTGTCTTCCTGAACAAACAGTTTTCATCTGGTGGCAAGTCTTCCTTGGCTGTCATGTTTGATCTGCTAGTATCTCCTGGTCTGGGTCATTCTGTGGCTAATATAATTTTAAAAACCATTGAGAACATGATAGAGGCTGAAGATGAAGTTGAAGATGATGAGCCAGCAGCTAAAAGAAGGAGGACAGGTATCTCTTGGCTTGACGGCACATGTGTGCTTGTGTTTGTTGGGATGGGAGGAGGAGAGGAGGTGGGGGTGTTGTGTATGTGGCTAATGTTTCATGGGAATGATCTTCTAGTGTTGGTTGATTTTGCATTGTACAGGCAGTCCTTGGGTTACGCCAGCCCTGAGTCACGATGTTTCGTGGTTACGACATATCTCCCATTCCCTGTATAAAGCCTTGTTTCGACTTAAGTGGTTTTGTGTCGTAAACGTCGTAACGCGAACTGTTTATTATTCCTGTTTCATTTCGTTATTAAATGTATTTTATATGCATTTTTTATAATTACTGTGTTCGGATAGGTGTTTGGATAGGATAAGTGTTTAAAGTATGTTATTTACATACAGTATGTACGTATGTTCCGACTTACAGCGAAAATCGGTTTATGACGCGACGTAGGAACGGAAATACGTCGTAAGTCGAGGACTGCCTGTATTAGACAGTGAGGATACCGGTAATTCAGAAGAAATGAGGGATAAAGGTTAAGGAGGGGATATGTCATCTGCTCCATGTGAATGTGTGTTGTGGGTGTGTGTGCGTGTGTGAAAAAGAGAGGCAGAGCTTTAGATATGTTAAATGTGTAATTTTTTTTTTTATTTGTATAAAGTTCATAAATGGCAAACTGTGATATGATAATAACAGTTTACTACTGATACCAGCAAGTAAACCAGGATATCTAATGAGAGTTGTCCTTTGTGTAACTGCAGAAAGTGTCTCTCAACAAGCTGCTGCCAAGGTCCCAGATAGCATGCTGATGCTTGAACCTTACATCCCAGCCTTGCTAACATACATAGAGGGTGCAGTGAAAAATCACAGTGGCTCTCTGGTTAAAGAGTTAAAAAGCAGTGGCAAAGAAGAAATGTTTCAAGAGATGAAAATCCTTGCAAGGTCAGTTTGCACATTTTATGAAGAACAAATTATCCTTTCGGAAAGTCTGCACTTCCTGAAGTTCGTGGTTGATGCTTTCAGCCTGTGAATTCTAAGTGTGTTAAGAGGTCTCCTCAAGCCTGGTTGTTCTGTGTTTAGTTGTGTCTTAGGTACCTGCATCTCCTTCTCTGCAAGTTTTTTTTTTTTTTTTTTTTTTGTTGCTTCAAATGTGTGCCCAGGGTGCTTGCACTGTCTTTGCCTTCCATTGTAATGTTCCTTTGTCAGACTTTTGTCCACAGTTCCTTTTGTGGCAGTCTTTTTTTTTTTTGTTCCTGCTGCATCTATAGCTCTGTCGTATTTAATCATGATGGTCGCTTCCTATCATCTCATGTGGTTGTTTGTTTCTTCGCTCTGCGTAATCTTTATTCTCCTATGGTTATGTCATCTGGTACAGTCAAAGAAGAAATAAAAGTTTGAGGGTAAATTCTCTTTTATTAAGACTTACTAGATGACAAGTCTCAAAGAAAGCAACTTTACTCTCAAAATTATATTTTGTTTATTTCCAGTGAATTTTAGAGTGTGATATAATAAAGAACATATTTTATTAATCAGTAATTTTTGTGTGCCTTAGGGTGAGTGCTTATGTAAAGAAGATGAGATCAGTCAGTGCGGCTGTGTTCATTACTCGTGCCATTTTTGGGAACTGGGCAGAGTCTGCATCAGGTAAGCTTATCTTGTTATTTCTCTGTGTGTGTCTGTTGTGTATTTATGCATGTGTACATGTGCCTGTGTGTGAACACATGTTTACATGCCTTATTCTTCGTGTACATATAGTGCACAAATATTGATGTTAATCATGACTTTTTCTTGATTTTTTCCCATAGAAAATCACGTTCTTGAAGAATTAATTATAACCCACATATATGAATACTAACTTTATAATGAAATCATCCTGTTGTCTTTTGGCTGTTTAAGGAGCTTGAGGAGAGCACGCTTGAGTCAGTTTTGAATCTGATGAAGAGAATTGCCAACCCACGTCCATTCTACAGGTATGCCATTTCTGACTTGCAAGATGGATTTTTGTTTTTCAATTTACAATAAAACTGCTAAATATTATCATATTTCTTCCAAGTTTTGACTGAAGAGGCACAGGCCATTTGCAAAATATGGTAGGGATATCTTTATTACTGTGCAGACACAGTTGACAACCATTTACATGGTGTAATTCAAGTCTTGTTATACCCTACCTCACTAAAATATGAACTGCACAAAAAAAAGGTGCTATGCAGTCATCTAGATTAAATTTCTATAGAGAGAAGTGGTCTATGCTTCTTTAGTCAAAAATGTTGAAGGAATATGATAATATTTAGTGGTTTTATCATAAACACAGGACAATAAGAGCTTGCACATTACATACTTGACTTAATGCTCAGTATCTACAGAGCTTAGTCATGTGTAATAGTTGCTGCTCTCATTTCTCTGTGCATTATTTTTCTCTCTGCAAGATTTTTTAATTCACTGACTGCTTGCTGGTTCTTCCCTTCCCACTCTCTGTTTCTTTTCTAAATCGTGCATAGCTTAGCACTCCATAAATATTTGTTACAATCTTGTCCTTGGTTCTATGGAGTTGAATTGACACAGATGCACTTTCACAATCTTTCTATGTGCAGATCCTTGCTGCCATTGTTTGTCAATGTGGAACGACGCCAGTCAAGAGTGCTCTTGTGCCAGATTCTCAAGGTGTGTGTTACTCTTAATCTATTTCCAGGATTTTCTGTTATGTATGAATGTATTGCTTTAGGAGGGAAGCATTTTTATGTTTTTAGGAAATGACAGTTGCTGACTTGGCAGAGTGTGGATGTCTGAATTACAGTTTTGCTTCTGTTTTGTGTTCTATTGTGAATTACAATTTTGGTTGCAAACGCTCTAGGTTTTAATAATATTTTTGAAATTTGTCAATTTTTCAGGCATTTGGAGAAAAAGTGCCAGACCTTGCTGACATTGCTGGTATTGTGGAAAATGTGAGAACTTAATATTGTGTGATGTCATCTTGTGTATGTATGTGTGTGTTCTTGCAGATACATATTTGCTTTTAAAAAAAAGTAACTAAATTTACTAGATTATTTTGTAACACTAATATCTAACATAAAAAATTGTAACAAAAAAAAATTGCTGAATATAAAAACATTTCACTAGAGACAGTATTTTTTGTGCGTATTTCATTCACCTTCCTCACTGCCTCAAGGCCTCTAGACTAATTTTTTTCAAACACCTTGTGTCTGCAGCTCAACTCTTGGGACCCGAAGAGAACAGAAGAGCCAGACTACACCCTGCGACTTCAGACGTACCGAACGACAGTGCAGCGTCTTACAGAATGCACTTTTGTGGACTTAGACTTCATTCTGCCGCTTGTCTACAACTGTTGCTTCATCATTAAAAATGTAATCATTGACTTTGAATGGATTTTTGGCGCAGTTAATTTTTCTTTAGTTTATTCACCAGTAATTGTATATATGTATTTATGTACAAATATACACTACTTACTGTACTGTGTGTGTATATATATATGCAGGCACTTGCACACACACACAGAGCTTTTTACATTATTTTATTCCGTTGCAAATTTTAGAACTGAGAGAACAAAGTGTCTGGTCAGTTGTTTATGAACTTGATCATATCTTTAAAGAATTAATCTTTTTGGCAGTTTGATGACCTGTCGCTGCGAGACAATGCCACCCATTGCTTGGTAACCATCATTCAGTGCCAGAAGAGACTGACTTCAGATGTCAGTGTGTACAAAGAACTTGTGGGTGAAGCTATTCTACCTCTTGTCAAGAAAGGCCTCCGCAGCAAGCAAGAAGTAAGTCTACTGTTGTAAAGTTTTCACATATTTGGCATGACACAGACCTACTTGTATTTTGTTGATATGATATATTGCAGCATGCATAGTTTTTGTAATATTTGCCTTTCATTATTATTAAATGAACTAACATCCCACCAGACTACTCTGCTCTTCTTCTGATGACAATATGCTCTCTATCCCTGTTACCAAGCAACCACATTGCTACAAAACTGAGGATCTCTCTTTCCCTCCATATCCATCATCTACCCACTATCGAATCCTTCGAACATGCATGAAAAACACATCTGTTCCATGAGCGTTACTCCTTATAACTAGTCCACCTGCTCGTCTTCCTCTGCAGATTTATTACACTCTCCATCCTTACTGTTTGTTCCCTGATTCCTCTTTGTTTGTCTTTTATTGCTTGTGTTCATGGTTGTTTATCTTTCCATTCTTTGTATCTTGTCTATGTCTCCTGCTTGTCTTAAGTGTTTAGTGCTACATCATGTGCTTAGTGTGATCTTGTGCGATATAACTCACATGTTTATTGTTATTATCTTTCAGCAAATAAGACATGAGTTCTTGGCTGTTCTCCAAGCGCTGGTGTTGGCTTACCCAGAACACCATGACTTTGTTGGGCTGTCAGGGCTTTGTGACACAGATGTCGATGCAGACTTTTTTGTCAACATCAGACATATACAGGTAAATTCTTTTTCCATCATGTTCTTAAAATTGTTGACGACATTGACCAATTATTAAACAACATGAAAGGGTGCAGTTTGTTAAAATCAGCACTCAGGGGGCCAGTGTTCCTAATTATTTTAGGTAATTGAGGTTGCTGTCATAATCTGATGAAATAATACCTTACAGTGTCTTGTCTAATCTCTTTTGAAAACAAAATCCAGACCTTAATGATTTAAGTCCCAGTAGCACTCTTTATCCAGTATTACCTTTTTGTGTCCCCTCTTCCCTCTTCCTATACTGCTTTTCTTCCTTTCTCTTATAAAAATGTTAAAAAACATTTTCTCTACTTTTTTTTTTTTTTTAAATCGTTTTCTCTAAAGTATGTGAATGAAGCCAGTCTACTGTTAGTTTCCTTTGTTCCTGTCACCAGCTTCACAAACAGACCAGAGCACTACGCCGGCTGAGTCGTTACCTGCACAACTACAAACTCACCCCCCAGCAGCACATGGGCTTTGTGGTGCCTCTGCTGTACTCCTACCTGCTAGATCCTCGTTACGCCAAGTCAGGCGGGATTCTGGATGCATCTGTAGATCTGACATGCATGGTGTGTCGCCAATTACCCTGGGAGAGTTATTTTCAGCTGCTGCGGCTGTACCTGAGTCAGTTGCCGCGTCGTATTGAAAACCAGAGGATTATCATAAAGTTAGTCAGATACATCATCATTGTCAGTGTCATCATCATGGTCACTTTATGAAAATCACACATCCATAATTACATTGATAAAAGTAGTGTTGCAATGTATGTTGCCAGAATACTCAGGCTTGCAATTGTGACCCCCTGACAATATGTTATATTATGATTGTGTAATCAATATTTAGGTTTTGTAGCATTCAGGTGTTTATAGCAATGAGTAAGATGTGTGTTCTGCACAAAACTTATGTTTTGTATCTCCATATTTCAGGGTGATTGTTGCCATACTTGATGGATTTCACTTTGATTTGTCCAAGTCTCAGTTCCACATTAAACCTGAACCCAAGGCAGTTGAACAAAAGAGTAGTACTTCAGGTCAGTTGCATTAATGTCTTAAAAATTCATGGAATAAGACTGTCTTAATACAAGCGGCAGTCAGAAAAACATAGCAGAGGCTGGGCAAAAAAAGCTTGGAGTCGGATACATTTTATTTGACTGCTCCTTATACAAGCTATTTTGACGACCAGCATATGTCAGTGATCAAGGAATTCAATGAAGGAATTAAGTAGCTGGCCCGTGAAGTATTTTCGAAATATGAAACTCATTTATTACTCTATTCATATTTCAGATGCAACTAGTGACACCAATGACTTTATTGTGGAGCTTGACACCGTGATGGATAAGCCTTCCGTGGTAGAGGATGATGTAGCAGAAGAAAAAGAGGAGATGCTATCTCCAGAAACAGAGGACACAGGGAAAACATCATTACCTGTTAAGAAGCAAAAAGAGTTTTCAGCAGACCGGCTAGATGTGTGTCCACCGGGCCTGGCCACCCGAGTCCACCGCATGATGCTCCAGAGTCTCATTCCTCAGCTGCACAAGAAGCTGACAGAAAAGGTGAGGCAACATTCATGGCAGTTATATGTGAACCAGTGTGTACATCCTTGCCCACATACATGATGGCTACATGCACTTGTGCATGCATGTGCAAACATGTATACAAATGCAAAGCACATGCTACATGCATAAACACACACACACACATGCCTGTGTGCACACACACTCTGTATTAGATGCAAAGTCGTTCCTTTCCTCCTCTTCCTGTTATAAAGCAAAAGGACAGAGTTGATAGTAATTTTTGTTGCATTTTTACTTAAACAGAACTCATGTTCAAAGTCTTTTTTTTAATTATTTCAGGTTAAGAGTGATGAGATTCACAAGATGGCAGGTCCAAAATATGCTGAAGATGATGAGATCTTGAGAGTTCCTATTGCCATGGCAATGGTCAGATTGCTGCAAAAGCTGCCATCTGGAGCCCTGGAGAGCCGACTCCCAGGGTAGGCACTTGATTATTAAAGTAAAGCAGGTGAACTGTTTTCTTAATGAGTTCTTCAGCTGTGCATATAGGGCACTTCATTGTAGGGCAGAAAGTTAATGTTGGAAACTTGCCTGGTCCTCCAACTGCAAACACAGTTGTGTCCACCCAGTAAAAAGGAGGGTAACAGACTGATACCATTCTCTATGGCTGCTATGCTCTTTGAGCTCTACATTCTTAAGACACATAACTGAAAGCTAAAGCTAAACTTACAGTCAGAACCACTCTCAATATACAGCTACACTAGAACATAAACCTTTTATGTAGGTATGATTGTAGATGGTTAGTACTGCAGCACCAGGCCCACTTTGTTAGACTTCCTTAGTACTGTTCATTTACATCTTACTGTGATCTTGTTTTATTGTTATTATTTGTTTATTTTAACTTGTTGCAGAATACTTTTGCGTGTGTGCAACTTCCTAAAATCCCGAGCTGAGAGCATTCGCATCATTGCCCGAGATACCTTAGTCAAGATTGCACTAGCACTTGGTCCTCGCTTCTTGCCTTTTATTGTTAAAGAGATGCGTTCTGTGCTTACAAAGGGCTATCAGGCAAGTTGAATTTCCCGCTACGAAAAGAGCAAATGTTATTACTAGTATGATCATTGAATGCTTTTTATTTATTATTTGTAATTTAAAAAAATTATTATTTAGAACAATTTTTGGAAGAGCTATTTAGCCTGTTGTATTACATTATTGTTGGCTGCTCACTTTTGCACAGTCCATCAGTGCAGACAGCATATTTGTTGATAGCAAATTTTAAAGCTTGAAACAGAAGGCTTGACCACATATATCACTATTTGTTTACATGGCTGTTGTGCAAGGATGATGAAAAATACTGCTTTCGTTAAACACTCAAAATATTTCTTGTGTGGAATTTATGGATGTACCCATTAAGCATGAAATGAATGACAAAGGGATTGAATGTTGATAGCATTTTCCCCCTTTTCTCTTTGCTTGGGCTAGCAGTTTATACTTTTTGGTTTTGTTTTTTCTTAAACTATCAAATGCACTTTTAAGTTATGCTTTTTTTTTGAATGTTCACAGCTTCATGTCCTGAGCTTCACACTAGTCCACATTCTCAAGAAAACCATGTCAACACTTAAATCTGGTGACCTTGATCCTGCCATGAATGACCTACAGTGTGTATTTCAAGAGGAACTGTTTGGCAAGGTGTCAGAAGAAAAAGGCATTGCCGGCATAAGAGCCAAGACATTTGAAGCTAAGGCATCGAAAGGCTTTCTGGCATACAGGCTAATGGCTCGCTTCATCAGCCCTGATATGCTTGGAGTGCTGGTTAAACCCCTTAAAAATGTAAGTGGACATGGCTTAGATAATTAAAAGAATGATGATAGACTGCGTTGGGTTAAACAGATAACCATAGAAACATGCATGCAGAGGCATACAGAATAATAATAACGATTTGTAATCCACATTTATTTTACATCTACAGATAAATTGAGTAACTTTGGTATTTCTGAATAATGATTTACTTTTATATTTCGTAAATTACTGTGATGTTATAATGCGCAAACTAAAAGTGTGGGACTTTAAAAGTCAATGCCATTATTTTCTTGCTCAGGTCCTGGAGGGGACCCACAGCCAGAAGACTGCTAACAAAGTGCGCCTGGTGCTGCAGAAGGTGGAGAGTGGTCTTGTCAGCAATCCAGCCATTGACGCAAAGACCATGATGATATTCATCCACACTTTAACAGCTGACAACTTGCCCATGCTGAAAGAGCAAATGTATGTGCTGGCTAATTTCCCAAAATGTTCTTGCTTCTGTCTCCATTTCTTTCTTTAAAATATGGGACTTTCTCTGCCAGTTATATATGTCATCATCTATGAGGTCATGATTTAAAATGATTGCTGTCCCTGTGCATGTTTTTGACAGACCAACAGAAAAGAAAGAGGATGTTCAAAAAGTGATGAAGCCAGAGAGCTGTCTTTTGATACCAAAACCTATTCCTCGTGGAGGTATCAAACCCAAAACCACAAAGAAAGCTACAGTCCATGTTTTGGTGGAGTTTGGCTTATTGGTAAGCATACAGTGATTGTTGCACTTATTGTAACTATTAAACTTTCTAAGAAATTTAAGTTGTAGAAAGTGATGTTGCTGAAGATTCCTCTGCTGTGAAAAGAGCTTGTATGTCATTGTTTAGAGCCACAGGAGCCCTTCACATGGCTCTTATTGTCCTATATTTATTTAAAAAAACATTAAAAAAAATCAACAACTTTTGTTTCTGTACTTGTACTTATTCTGGGCATCTTGGTCTGTGATCTCTCAGCTTTTAAATTCCTGCCTGAAAAAGTCCATGCTGAAGCCAGAGGACTCTACCCACTTAGCTTTGCTGGACCCACTCGTCCCTAGCTTTGTTGAATGCCTGTCCTGCAAATACATAAGAGTAAGTAATATTTTGGACTTCGATCCTGCTTTCCAGCATCATATATATAAGAATGCAGTACTTCCTCTGAACATTTATGTGATGCACATTTTTTGTAGCAAGACAAAAAATAGTTACAATAAATTAATAAAAATGCTTTAGACAGTTTGTCATTGGATTATATGATTCCTGCATAAACTTTAGTGTTTTGACTGTGGCCTTCACCTATTCAACTGGTATTAATACCCTTGTAATATCTACCTGCCCATAATGACCACAGGTAAATGCTGCCATGCTGCGCTGCCTGTGCTGGCTGCTGACATTTCCCGTTGCCCACCTTAAAGAAGATGATCAATATAATCGGTAGAAAGATGTTTGTCCTGCTGAAAACTACGCCTGTGCTGGGGCTGCCAAGGGAGATAACCAGGAACTGTTGCTCATGGCTTTTAAGGTGAGATGAGGCGATGTGTCTGGAAAATGAAGCTTGGCTAATGTCCCAAAGCACCAAATGTTATTTTCAGACTAAAGTCTCTGATATGCATTAGTGTATGCAGAGCAAATGATATTGATTTTAACTCACAACAAATGCTTATTTGGAAGAGACATATTCTTTTATAAAATTTAATGTTTGATCCATGTATTGCATTTGACTTTAGTTTCCTCATTCTCATCCATGTATGGTAAATGCTTGTATGTGGATGCATTTGGTTCATTTAACATAATTTTTTTTCAAAGAGATGTATGATTTGAGTGTGTTTTAGTTTTTAGTTTTAATCAGTTTCTCTGTAAGGAATTTTTCATCAACGAAAGCAAACTGAAATGTGTCAGGCAACATGTACAGTTTTTGTTATTTTGCAGTAAACAACATTATGTGTGTCTTTGTGCAAAATGTTATTAACAGGCAGTGACTGTATTGGTGAGAGAGGTGAAATATTACGAATTGTCATCAGAGCATCTTCGGGTTTTGCTATCCTTTTGTGAGAGCGACTTGCTTGACTTTACACGCCAGAGCACTGCATTTTCAGTACTGAAGGTTAGTCAGTGTGTATGTTTGTGTGTGTGTGTGTGTGTTTGCATGTACATACATGTGTGTGGAGTTATATTGTTTAACCACTTTGTTGTTTCTTTGTATATGTACATGGTTGCAACCATTTGAGAATCAACTGTTTACAAATGTTAGAACTTAGTTTTTAATCTGTGTTAAATAAACATAGTAACTACAGTTATCTTTTGAAAAATGATATTAGGTTTTCACAAAGACTGATAGACCATTCATTTTTGATCTTTGATAGTATAAAATTTGTAAAAAATATCTGGATGATGTCACATTCCATTTAAATGAGTTTTGAGTCTTTCTTTTAGGCCATTCTACACCGAAAGCTCAATGTTCCTGAACTCCATGAACTGATAAAAGCAGTTGAGACAATGGTAGTTACAGCAGAGGCTGAGCATTTACGTTTACAATGTCGACAAGTAAGTAAAAGTAAATTTTCACTTATTCATTTATTGGAAAAATCGTGTGTTTGTGAGTGAGAGAGAGAGATTACTAATGTCTTGGGAGCTTTATTGTAGTATATTTGTAGTTATATATATTTTGATATTACAATTTTTTTGTCTGTCTGGTATGAGGTACATTCAGTGATAATTTGATGTAATAGACCAAATCCTGTTTGTTTTAGCTCACTTCTTTATATTCTCTTTTTATTTTCTCCAAATGTTAAGGTGGTGCTGCAGTATCTGCTTGACTATCCGCTTGGGAAGCGCCTGACGAAACACCTGAATTTTTTCATAGCCCAGCTGATGTACGAGCTTGAGGATGGGCGTCTGTCTACTTTGGAGATGATAGCATCAATTTTTTCCACCTTCCCTCAGGTGATTAGAACTGCCTTCTTTTAGAAATCTATTCATTTACTTGCTACACTTACTAACATATGCCTTCGTATCTATTTTCATTCTTAATTAAATGAATTTCTATATCGCTTTATCCTGCTGTCAAAGGCTAACTCATAGGGCTTTACAGAGAAAAAAACTACAAACACAGAAATAAGAATAATAATGGTCTCAAAACAAAGAGTTTATTGTGTTCTCAAGATGAATGCTATCATCATAGATGCAGTCACTACAGCTTAGTTATACTACCAAAATACCCATTTTTAGCCTTCACTTCTTCATTGATTGTCTTTTGACTTTCATCTGTGATTAGTAGTTGAAGTATCAGTGGGAATAGTAGTGGTGGTGGTACCAACAACATAAAGTTACATAGATATGTAGTCACTGCCTTTAAACAGGTCACCTATGGTGATAATAAAATAAAATAATTATAAAATAAAAATACACCTGTACCTTGCTACAAAATCTACAAGCACAGCACAATAAGAAAAATTAGGATATGGAGGTAAAAGCTAAATCTAAGAAGAATGAATGAAGACTGAGCATATATCATTTGTGAGTGATTGTGATGAGTAGAGAGGTAGAAAATCCAGCAACTCAGTTGAAGTAAAGAAACTGGGGTTGGGGGGATAAAAAATTGTAAAACCCAACTAGAATCTAGACATACTGTGCAATACTTGACACATCTTTTTGGAAGGTTCCTGTATGCCTCTTCGAATTGCATTTGACAAGCAAGGTAGACATTTTTATATAGTAGACTAGTGCTGTCCCTGTCGCTAGCAGGTGATACAAGGACACGTTGATAACTGGTGATAACTTTATCTATTTGTCTTAACAAGGACACATTGCAAAAACATGCTGGCGTCTTCCTTGTACATTTGACGGTGACAATGGTGAAGGATGAATCGGAGAAATGCCGAAAGCTAGCAGCACTTGCCATCAAATCCCTTCTTGGAAAGGTATAGTGTGTTCTTCAGATATGTGTGTGTGAGAGAGAGAGGACAAGAGATTGCATATACTGATGCAATTATGCTGCTTGTAATGTGTCACGGACCATCCGCAGACATGCGCATTCTTTCCAAAAACCAATATAAGATCGCTTAAGGGTGGGCGTCCCTCCTTAGAGGCACCAATAATTATTAGAACCAAACACAAGTTTACAAGTAGACAAAATATGCACAGTAATTCACAGTCAATAATAATAACACTCCACGTTCACACCATCAAAGTTTACCAAGTCACTGCCGGAATCCACACGGCACCAATTTAAAGAGTTACAATAATAACACACCATCAAGGTTTAACATGTCACTCAGCCGGAATCCACACGGCATCAAATGAAGAATTGCCATAATAACACACCATCAAAGTTCAACATGTTAATAACCGTTTAGTCCATGCAGCTCTCCAGTCCCCGGTTTCTTTTAGTCCACTTTAATCTTTTCTTCTACAGTTCAATAAATGATAAAAGAGTGTTTTTACCATACCGATAAGTTACTGTTCAGGCGGGGTAGCACAATATGCAGCTGGGATAAAACCAAGAGGGAAACCATCCCTCCTCCGGCGGTTAGTTTCAGCTGACCAGGCACCCTCCCTGGTGGTGGTCGGTACGTCCGCGTAAGGAAGGGCAGGGTAGCCCCCTCCTTACTCCGAGTCTACTGCTCCTGCTCGCCTACGTCGGTGTGCAGTTTCTTGGCCCCCAAGAATTTGCACGGCCGGTTGCTCTCACCACAGAGCTCCCACGGCGATGATAAGGAGTAAAGAACACGATGTACATCCACAGTAGTACATCTGCTCTAGTACATCTCCCGTAATACAGCCACTGTATCACATCCACAGAGATGGTACCACCACAAAGTAGATCCCCCGTAATCCATACATATTATTACATCCACAGAGATAGTACAACCACAAAGTACTTCTCCCGTAACACATACATATTATTACGTCCACAGAGATCGTCAAGTCGGTGAATTAAAACCACGAATCCACCAAACTACTATCAGCCGCCGCCCTTGGCCACTCATGGTCGGGCTTAAATATACCCACCCCAGTCCCTCTAGACCAGGTGTCAGCACTGCCTTGGCCCGCACGTGGTCTTCGCTGAATTGCGTCGCAAGCATTTTCTAAAAACAAACCGTCAACACCGGATGTCAACCTTCCCCCATCCCGTCTTGCCCCCTCTACTACGCAGTTGTCCGTTACATAATGGATCCCTCTGATGAAGTGTGTTTGGAACTTGAGTGAATTTTTTTTTTTTAAGTTTTGTTTCTTGACACCATATTTAGTGTGTAGTTCATTACAATCTGAATTTCGAATTATTTTTTTTCAAGAATTTTAATTGAAATGCTTTCATTCTATTTATAGAAGGACTAAGTGAATTAATATAGTCTGATCACAGTCTCTGACCAGTAATTTATTTTGATGAATTTAGATGAAAGGGAATGTCTTTTGCAGCTTTATCTCTGTGTATTTATGTGCGTATCTTTTAGTTTTCACAGTATTAAAATGCATTGAGCTCCCTTGTATGGGGGAAATGCATTATACAAGAGACCTTTTCTATTGTTATTACAGTATTTGTGTGTTTGGGTAGGTGGATGTCCCAACTATGGATTCTCTCTTCTCCATTGCATTCCTCTGGATAACTGGCAAAAAAGTGGGTATTTAAAAACTTGTTTTCAAAGAAATAAGTTTGCTGATTGAGTAAATGAAACAAAGATGTTACAGTTATACATATTTGTAGAGAAGAAAAACCTCAGCACAGGATATCTGTCGACTGTTATTGTTCTTGGCAAAAAAATTTGAAATCTTGTCGACTGTTATTGTTGGCATGCTTAATTTGGCAGAGGGAGAGAGAAACATCTACTTTTTAAAAATCAAGACTAGCACATTTATTTCAACATTTTAACATGACACCATCCTAGCAAACTTTTAAAAAATTGCAGCACACCGTATCTACCAATTACCTTCACAGGTACATTGTACACATCTGCATTTTTATATTTCCTTGTGTGTACAGACCACTCACAGAACATATGCAGCCCAACTGTGTAGTCTTTTTGTGGAGGTGGAGGCAGCCCATTTCCAGAAAGCTCATCTTCCTCAAGTTCTTCCTATCATTATTCAGCAGATAGATCCTGAGAAGTTTGAAAAGGTGAATGGAGAAAGCATTCATAATCCTTAATACCTGATGATGTTCAGATTAAAGGTCAAATAATTGCTAAGACATGAGCTCAGGATAAGAATGAATAATGGTAACTTTCGAGTTTAAGGTTATCTGTGTTGAATTTTCTCTTTTGTAACAAACTGTATCCTGTGTACTGTTTATATTGTATGGTGATGCTCCATGGCAGCTAGTATATGTAGACTGAAGCATCTGCAATGTGTGTGAGTGTGTTTGAATAAATTTCAGCCACAAGATGTCAGCGAGGAGGAAGAGTTAGACCAGTGTCTCTTCAACTTTTTGACACTTGTTACCAAAATCTTCCTTGCAACTGACATCCTACGCAATGCTCGCTGGACAAATGAAATCAACATAATTTTAGGTGAGCTATAAAAAAAATTTATTGCAAAATATATTATAATAAAGATACTAGCTGGACATTAATTGTAGATTTTGTGTAGTGTCTTATTTGTGAGCTTGTGTTGCTTGGTACAGGGTTTGTGGAGCAGCATCTTCTGTACCCTCACACCTGGGTTCGTTTGAGAGCAAGCGAGATTTTTGGACATGTGTTTGCCTCTCTTCCCCAGGACGGACATGAAATGGTAGCTTATATTGCTGAAAACCCTAGAGTCAAGGTGAGCTGTTAATGTCATCTCTACAAACTTCTCACTGTTCTTGTTTAACTTATTCTGTACTTTGTCCATCACTAGTGAACTTTAGTTCCCTCCATCTTAAATGAATGTTACCTTATGTGCATATGCTGTCTTATATTTCTAAATATTGTATTTTATGTGTTATGTATCTGTGCAATGAAAAGAAGGAAAAATAAAACTTCAGTTCCCTCCTCTCGCTCCACCACATGCGCTAGCTATGCGAGCAGGGATGTATAACTGATTGATTAGAAGTCTACAAATTATGAAAGGTCTTAAAATGTGTATTTAATGTAGTTTTATGCAGATGTTATTAGCTATACCTATGGTTATAATTTTTTTTCTCTTTTTATCATTGGAAATGTTGAAGATCAAAGAAATGAATGGGATGGCCCCTTCTAGTTCGTTTTGATTTCTAGAAAATATTAACAGAGTGTAGAGGTTTTTGATATAAATTTAAAAAACAATATTGATAAAAGAGTTTTGCATATTTTACAGGTGTGTTATTGTGTGCACTCTTATTAAAAATGAATCACCTCTTCACCTATAAAATATTACTGACATTTCTTACTAAATTTTGTGGCTTGTATTACCAAATCACTTATGACATGTGGTATTCTGCCTTTAAGATGGATTTTATTTGTAATTTTTTGTTTGTTTGGTTATCAGATCCGAAAACTGGTTCTTGATATGTGTAGTCAACTTCAGGCACCTATTCTTGACAAAGCACTAGCCCTTCAGGTGAGAACATTTGCTTAAATCCATCTTTTAGCCATAACTTTACAGGAAATGAGAAATGTATGAATTAAACGCAGACTAGACCATGAATAGTTTTTACACTATTTCCAGTCAGCTGCTGAACTACATGGTATTTTTTGTGAATGATACCTTAAGAAAAATGTTTACATTCTGTGCTTCACAGGTTGTGAAGAATTTGGTGTTTCTATCAAGGAACATTCACCATATTGTAACTGAAAACCAACTGGATGAGGAAGAGCAGAAAAAGTTTTCTGTGTGCTGGTTAGCCCGCAAGATGGTGCGAGAAGCTAACTTTGAAGTCATCAACAATCCTAAATTTACATTAAAGGTAATGTACACAAAGAGCATTTTATTGCAGAATAATGTATGTGACTGAGTGAGTGAGAAAGCTTTGTGTATGTTTGTGTAGTGAGTGGAACTACAGGACATTCTCAGGAGTCTGTGGGCCTATCTTGCACGTGCAGTTTTCAGTATATGTCAGCCCTAGTCGCTACATATGTACAGTGTAAAGTTGGCAGTGTGATAATGTGCTGGTGGTGCTTCAGATTCAGCATCTCGTCATCTGATGGTGGGTTGTTTTTTTTCCCCAGTGGCTTTTGAAGTTGTGCTATGGCTTTGCTGTAGGGTATTGTCTACTTCTGGCTGCACTACATGCACTTGTGTTGCGATAATGTGTGAATGACTCCATCCTCTTCTAAGACTATGGGTCCATGAGAAGAGGTAAGTATCTTTATTCGGGGTTTTGACCAGGCGCCACAGCAGGGCTGTATTTTGGTGTCGCTTCAATGTCAACATCTTCTCACTACAGATTTGTTGAATTTTTTTAGTCTTGGATTTGGATCTTTCTTTAGACTGTTACACAGCGCAGTGGTCTAAGTTGAAGGGTTTCTACTCAGTTTGTTCTCTGACAGCTGTTAGTGTAAGTTGGCTAGTGTCTTACTCCAGTATGATGTTTGAAACCATGTGGGATGCATTAACAAGCTGTTGCAAGGATCTTTTCAGCGAAAGTCTTCACATTCTTGTTGATGTCGTTAGTGGTTTTTCATCACGAAGTTAAAATTTCTTTCAGCTCACCTTCTGGAAGCTCCAGCTGATTGTCTTCCTACATTGTTCTGTGACATTTGATATGCCAGTGATTTGGAGCAAGATGGGTAGATGGTCACTGCTTCCTATTAGGTTGCCAACTCTTCTACTACTGGTTCTCTTCTAGATGTCATTTGAGGCAAAGGGCTGGAGATATTTTCTTCCAAGCCCTGGAAGATGGCTTGTCATCAGGTTTGTTAATGAGAAGTAATCTGTTGTCTGTCACTCAGTCTTTGATCTCTTTTCTCTTGAGACTCACTGAAGTATTCCCTTGCTGGTGAGTGGCTGTTGAGATCTGATTGAAAAGCTGTTGAAAGCTGGAAGATGTTGGCAATCAGCAGTTCTTTTCCTTCTAGGTAAACTTTCATGGTGATGTACTGAAGGCTGCCGTTTGTGGCTTGAGCTGTCAGCACATCTGTGATGCCATGTCAACAAGAAAT
The DNA here is from genome assembly GCF_003073045.1 of Pomacea canaliculata. Classification (NCBI taxonomy): domain Eukaryota; kingdom Metazoa; phylum Mollusca; class Gastropoda; order Architaenioglossa; family Ampullariidae; genus Pomacea; species Pomacea canaliculata. The sequence continues at coordinate 8,933,051 of NC_037595.1, forward strand.
AGGACTCTTCTTTTGTGACCAGTTGGCCTGTTTTGCCTGAATGTTTCAAAGCCTCAAACATGAGAATCTGTAGGCTTCAGTTTGATGGGATTCTTGGATGCAGTTGAGATCAGTCTTCTTATCCATCTTAGAAGGCCTGTACTGGTTTTTTTTTCTGTTGGACACCTGCATTTCACTACAAAACCATAAGGGTTGTCATGGTAGTTGATATGCAAGCATTAGCTCTACTCTGCTTTCCTTTGCTGCTTAGGTTTGTAGAGCCACCAGTTGCTGGGGTGGACCCTGGGCCTGACAGTCCCAGCCTGGCAAACACAGGGACAGCACTATGTCAAAATATCTGTCAGATGATCTAAGAGGTTGCATGTGATGCTGTTTCCTGATGAGCATCGTCAGCATCACTTTGCCTTCCAATGGCATGGCTGTCAGCCAAAATCCAGTGTTAAAATGTGGCTCACCTTTAGTTGTTGATAAACATGTACATGTGAAAGTTATAATTCATCAAGGTAGGCTTTAGTGCATGGAATAAGCATCAAATTCTGAAAATAATTGGAGTTTGTGTTTCTTTTATATTTGTTAGCACGGTCTGCACATTTTTTTTTTTTCCAGAGAATTCATGTGTTCAAATGGATTGCTGCTGTTGTGTCTAAACTAGACATCGAGACAATGAAAGCACTGTTGCCTATTGTGCTGCCATCTCTTCAGCGAGAAACAGCTGACCAATCTCATAGTGGTAAGTTGTCACAAACTAAAATAGAGCTGGGTGTGCCATCACATAACTAGTTTGATTTGTGTGTGTGTGTTTGTTAATTGCGTGTTTTCTTTGTTCTTCACTAAATGATATTTTGTTAAGGTGAATGAGAAAAAAAAGAAATTGGAACAAAAGTGTGATTCTAAAAATTTCTGGCATGAATGTGGCAAACACATACACAAAAGTTTTCAACCAGCCTATGCAATTGCAATTACAAATATATACCAACAAAAGCTGTGACAGAATTGAAATTGTTTTTAGCAGCTCATTACAGGTTGTTCTGCTAGTCTTTTATTGCCATATAAACACACTGATGGCACCACAAGACAGCAATTTCAGATAAATGGAAATTTCAGGAAATGATGTGAACTATCTGATTTCCTTGGATTCTTGCACATTAGAGGTAGACTCCATTCTTTGGTGCCTTGTCCTCATAGTATTGAAACTTGTGAACATCAGTGAATGACTTTGTAAATATTATTTCTTTTAGTTTTGTTGTGTCTACTTTTAACTTTTGAGCTTTTGTTTTCACAGATCAGTATTTGAAGACAGCAGCACAGGAGATTATCGCATTTTTGAAGAAAAAGATTGGAATCAACGATTTCACAGCTACTTATGCCTCTGTACAGCAAGCTCGAAATCAACGTAAAGAGAAAAGGAAAGCCGACCGAGCAATATCTGTATGTGTCTTGTTCTTCTTCAGTCTGTTTTGTTCCTTACTCCTCTCTTCTGTTAACTTTCTTTTAAAGTTTAAGCTCTATGTTTAAGAAATGACAATTTATAACTGCTGTGGGTTAACTGTATGCAGACACTTATGGGATGGTTAGCAATGCGGTGACTAAAGTACATATCACTGCCACAGTGAGATTTAGTTGTTATGTGTTTGCATCTCAGTTCTTACACAAATCTCTTTGGTTGTGACACCTGTTTACGGGGCTCATTGTCAGTAGTTTTCTCTGGTTTCCACCATCCTGTCTGAGAGTGTGTGAGAATTAATAAATGATGAATGAATTTGTAAGATGCATTTGGTGCCTACTGACGATGTGTGCTTGTTCGACTCCATGCATGTAATGTAAAGTGCCTTGAGCCTGCCTTCATTGATGGGGAAGGTGCTCTATAAATAAACATATCATGTTTATAGTTTTCCTTATGTTTTATATCTTCCTGTATTTTTTTTTTAATGAGCTTAGGATCATGCTTAGATGCTTCATACACGAATCTGCATTCTGTATGACACTAGCTTTAACGTCACTACTGGCATTTGTTTCAACAGGCTGTCAAGACTCCAGAAGTGGCAGCGCGCAAACGGATGAAAAAGACAAAAGCTAAAATAGAAGCCAAGAAGAGAAAAATAGAGCAAAAGAAAGTGCGCGTGAAGAAGAGCAAGCTGAGTGTGTACCTTAAAGAGCGATGACAGACTGGAGGCCCTGTGGAGAACTGGTCATTTCTGGTGACATACAAGACCTTTGACAATTACTGAAGCACAAATCATGCTGAGATTTGGTTACATGACATGCTTTCAAAGTCCTCAGAAATTCATGAGTTGCAGATTGTCTTATTTAACAGTCTCTTGATTTCAACTTGTGTCATGCTGAAATTCAGTTAGGTTTGTGCAAATAGGTTTGTAGAACATTGAAAATATGGTTACGCACTCAAGGATTTAGAGAATAACCTTATTTTTGTTAATTTGTGCTTTTTCGTAAGATGCACCCAAGCAAAAGCTGTTCAGAAGAAATCTTAAAAAAGAATCTGAGGTAATCTTACAACAGCCTAAGTGTGGAAAGATAAATGAACCATTTTTGACATCACTAGTCAGGAAAAATGTGACTTCTGTGGTTTTTTAACGCAAGAATAGTGAAGGTGCAGAGTTGCATGTAAGACTTATGGTGCATGTTTGTATACATGTACAGTATGGGTGTGTGTGTGTGTGTGTGGAGTCTACATGTTTGTGTTCAAATGTGAATGTGTGGGTGCAATCCCATAAAATCAAATCAAAATCAAAATCAAAATAGACTTTATTGTCTGCCCAGGAGGACAGAAATTTGTCTTTGCTCACATACCCATACAGACATTTAACACACATTTAACACACAGTTAGGAGTAAAAGTGAGGAGTAAAATAGTGTTGATTGCACCAGTCCATCAAGGCAGTGTATGTTTATCCTAACAACAAACCTTGGGTGACCAAGGGCCTAAAAGCACTGCTTAACAAAAAGAAACATTTGTTCATCACGGGCAGAAGCCCACGACAGAAGATTAGTACATAGAGAGGACCATGATACTATCCGTTGGGTGGGCAGAGGCTCTACGAGCATACTAGTTAGTCCGCTTTCAGTAGTTTGCATGTGGACCAACGAGTGTCGACGAGATTGAAACAGAGGTCGAGTTAGCTCTCGCCATAAACCCGATGTGTCAGAATGCGGCTCGTGGTTACATCTTGAGCTCGCTGGAGGGACCTGCCAGACGTCGAGTGTTGATGCTTCCGCATGACGCAAGAGATACGCCGAGAAAGATCTTGGGTGTCCTAGTGGAGGCGTACGGCAACGGAAAGAATCAGTGCCACAGCAACGTGATGAGGTGGTCGACGAATAAGCCGCGAAGCTCCAGAATTTAAGCAGGCGAGGTAGAAGGCGGCGCAGAGCATCGAAGTGGCGGCGATTGACACCATCACGGAGGACTGCAGCCCGACCGGTCAGGGAAAGTGACTGCCCCCGTTTTCCGTAACAGGATGACAGGGAAATAAAGTGTAGCTGGCCTGACTGGAAAGTGTCCGACGGCGGAGGTTGTCATTTATGGCAGTTGAGTGATGGCGTTGCTCGACACCGGCAGTGAGGTAACGACGGTCACTGACGAGTGGGCACGAGGGTACATACACATACAGGACTTACAGCTAAAACAAACTCAGGAGTGGCGGTGGTGGACATGTTTACGGCCAGCGTCTGAGGACGTTCCTATCCTGGTGGTCAAGGACCTGGTCGATGTGGTCACAAGTGAGCGCAGGAGGCGCGTGTCGCTTCTACTAGGGAAGAACGTCCTTGATCAGATAATGGACTCTACCGCAGATGTGGCGCAGGCAGTACAGGCAGCCGTGCATGAAGCTCATCTTGAGAAGACATTGTCAACAAAAGGACTGGCTAGGGCCGCTGGCAACACGCCCGTTCCAGGATGCCAATGGGTCTGACGTCCACACCAGCCACTTTCCAGAGGTCAATGCAGATCACCATGCCGAACTTTTTAATTTCAGTCCTTCTTGTGTACCTAGACGATCATTTGGTATACTCCAAGATAAAGGACATTCAACTGCGGGAGGCGCCATACCTTCAGGATGACGACAGTGAAGAGGAAACGCCAGGGTGGTATGCTACTCTTCCAAACCATCACCACAGAACTCTTGTGACAATGCCTGTGGTGCCAGAAGTAACAGTGTCTGTGGTGTCAGATGACAGTACCAGAAATGAGTCCCTATCGTGTCCGAACCGCGCAGATCGCAGCGACTTACCGCGAGACAGGCAACAAACTCGCACAAGTGTAGGATGAAACAGTTCGTGCGACGCTATGCCATGGCAATATGAATACCATGGATATATTTTTTAGTTGCGGTGATCGGTGACACCGTAGATGACACGTACGCATTGATCAGTTGTTTATTTTGCTAATTGTTCATTTTTCTTCAACTTTACCGCGGCTGCGTCCAGAAAATGTCATTGACAAGAATGACACACGAGGTGATGGCTGACAATAGATGTCAGCACTCACTCTTCTTCAGTCTCTGTTTGATTCCTCCTGAGTCCTTGTGCCTTTATTTAGGATGGTGATGGCTGCTGGCACGAAGGACCTCTGGTAGGCAGCTTTCCTTATGCGTGGTACCTTATAGCGCCTGCCTGAGGGCAACAGCTGGAAGCTGGTGTGGAGAGGGTGTTTCAGGTCCGAAATGATGTTATGTGCCATCCTTCTGACTGCATGAAGGTACAAGTCAGAAAGTGGCAGCTGTGCTTGACCAATAATTTTATTTGCCTGGTGGATGATTCTGGCCAGCCTTGCCTTGTCTTTGACTAGTAGATGACCATACCAGGCAGCGATGTTGAATGAGAGGATGCTCTCAACAAGAGACCTGTACACAGTCTCAAGCACCCAGAGCTGACGTCGAAGCTGCGAAGTCTCCTCAGAAGGTACAGCCGTTGCTGGGCCTTTTTGTACACTTGGTTCACGTGATCACTAAATGAGAGCCTCCCGTCGATCACTGTACCAAGGTACCTAAACACAGCAGCCCTCTGCACCTGCTGTCCCTTGATTTGGAGTGGTGGGGAGAGAGGGGTTGTGCCATCTCTTCCTTCGTAGGCTCTTCCAAAGGCCATCTCCTCCGTTTTGTCAACGTTCAGATCCAGAAAGCTGCGGTCAAACCACTCCTCCAGCTCCCCCACACAGGCCAGGTACTGTGACAGGACTGCTCGTCTTTCAGGCAGCCCACAAGGGCCATGTCATCTGCATATTTAACAAGTTTGAGAATAGCACTGTTAATAGTAATCCATTTGTATATACAGAGAACAGGATGGGGGAAAGCACACATCCCTGAGGGGTACCCGTGTTGAGGATCTGCTCATCTGACAGAATCATTCCATCCACTGACAAATAAACTCCGTCGGACGAGCTGCTGGACCCTATAGTACCTGTCGGTGGAACTCTGAAACCCACCCTCTGTGGTCGGTCCTTCAGGAATGATCTGATCCATAGAACTAGGCCAGTGTTGACATCCAGGTCTAGTAGGCGCTGTACAAGAAGGTGTGGCTGGACCGTGTTGAAGGCGCTGGAAAAGTCCATGAACAGGACCCGAACATAGGTGCCAGAAGTGTTCAAGTGTTGTAGGATAGTATTTAAAAGCGTGAGAGTTGCATCAGACACCCCCCTGCGTGGCTTGTAGGCAAACTGCAAAGGATCCAGGCGATCAGCCATGGTGGGGATTAACAATCTTCCCACAACTCTCTCCAAACATTTGGCCACAACAGACGTGAGAGCCACAGGTCGAAAGTCTTTCAAGTTGGTAGCATGAGGCTTCTTTGGCACTGGTATTATTGTGGATGTTCTCCACACGCGGGGGACACTATGAGAGTCAAGGGAGAGCTGAAAAAGTCTGGTAAAAACACCACTCAGCTGACTAGCACACTCTTTGAGTACTTTGCCTCTCACGTGGTCAGGTCCAGGGGCTTTACGTGGGTTCACATGAGAGAGAATTCTGACAACATCTCCCTCACAGATGGTGACAGTGGCTGCCGACAGTGAAGAACAGATATTTTCTGCTTCATTGCTGAAGTCTCTCACATCAAACCGCGCGTAGAAAGTGTTGAGCTCATTAACAAATGACACTGGGTCATCACACTTTACTCTTTGTGTCTTGCGTTCTCTACCCATCATGGTGTCCAGGCCCTTCCAAGCATCTCTTGCGTTGCCTCAATTAATTGCTTTTCTACCTTCTTTCTGTATTCCACTCTAGCCGTTCTTGCCTTTGCCCTGAACTCCTTCTCCTTTTCTTTCACTTTCTGTTTGTCTCCTTGCATAAAAGCTATCTTCTTTTCATTGAGACAGTGCTTCAGTCCTTTACCTAGCCATGGTTTGTTATTTGGATAGCTGCAGATCTGCTTGGTAGGGATGACAGACTCTTCACAGAAGGTGATGTAAGAGGTGATTGTGTCTGCCAGACAGTCCAGGTCGTCTCCACAGGTAGTGAAGAACAGATCCCAGTCAGTGACCTCTAGGCAGTCTCTGAGCAGCTCAGTTGCTTCATTTGTCCAGGTCCTAATACATAGTGTTGTCGGCTTTTCACGTTTAAGGAGCTGTCTGTATGTGGGTAGCAGATGAACAATGTTGTGGTCCGATCTGCCCAGCGGCGGCCGGCACTTGGAAACATAAGCGGCCGGCACATTACCGAAACACCTGTCTAGCGTTCTGTCGAGGCGGGTGGGACACGTGACGTATTGATGGAGACAGGGGAGCAGCTTACAGACATCACAGCGGTTGAAGTCACCGAGCAAAAATACAGGCTGATCAACTGATCTTGTTGTCGCTCGATTATATGTGTCTGCAATGTGCTCAGCTGCCAGGTTGAAGTCTGGGCCGGGCACATAGACGAGGACCACAGTGATTTGGCCGAATTCACGAGGTAAATAATGCGGCCTGAAGGACACTGTCAGTATCTCATAATGGGGGTACTAGTCTGTTCTCGTACTGTGTAGTTCGTGGCCATTTCTCATTTGCAAGCATACACAAGCCTCCCCCTACATGCTTGTTTGTCGCTTGTGCATTTCTGTCAAATCGAATCGTTGTGTATCCTTCAAGTCCGAATGTCTCCTCCTCTGTTAGCCATGTTTCAGTGAAACAGAAGAGGTCACAGCGTCGGTAGTCTCCATCGAATTTAATGAGCGCAGAGAGCTCATCCTGTTTGTTGTGGAGAGAGCGCACATTCGACAGGGTGATGGCTGGCAGTGGATGTCGGCACCCTCTCCTCTTCAGTCTGTGTCTGACTCCTCCTCTAGATCCTCTCAGTTTCTTTTTTCTTTGCCCGCCCTGTGTCGGAATGTCACTGAAATTCACAACAGGGGCCTGTGTGGCCTTCTGCCGCAGCGACAGCAGAAAGTTTCGACTGTAGATCAGCATGAAGACAGCGCCACTCTAACCCATCGAAGTGTGAAAGTCTGCCGTACAGGCACACACACACGCATAGACTACACTACACTGCTCATAGCACGATCATGGCAGATCTATCACCGATTCAACTAGGTATTGGGATTGTAATAGATCTACTTGGTAAGGACGATACTCAGTCACTGAAGGGAGTGTTGTCAGCCAGATAGTCCTGAATGGCCGCACATGTAGTCCGTTTCAGTCCGTTTCTGACTATAGATCTAACCAACGGTCACAAAATGGACGCGGTATTGGTAAAAGAAATTTCTCCCGTACAGGGACACTCACACGCAGCAATACGGTCACAGTCAGACGTATTGAAGTAACACTTATAACCATTCATGCACAAGCTTGAGTAAGCGAAATTCCCGTAGAATTCAAACACGTCAAAAAACGTAGAGAATGATTGTGAGCCGGGGTCAAGCCACAGAGTAGCGCCCCCTAATGTATTTGTTCATAGTCTTATTTTTTTTTGTAAATATTTGATTAAAGCTCTACTCCAGTATGATTAATAATGTCTGGTCTTTAAATATGTTCTAATAAGTGCAACAGAATAAAAGAAAGAATTTTGGTTGCTTTCTATTTTGATAAAGTGATACCTTCATGACAGCAAATCAGAGGGGCGATTAATAAATCAAAAGGGACCGAAATGCTGTTTGATAAAGCACTTATAGTAATACTCTATATCACAGATATTGTGAGATAAGTGAAGCTTTATTTTTAATGATCATAACATTTTTTTGTGGATAAAATCCTTCAAAATAGATTTAACATCTACATTACAAAATTGCAAATGACCCGCAAAAGTGGACAACAAGAATAAAAATAGATAACAAAAATGGCTACATAATCATATTGTATAGTCTTGATATGTTAAACTTTGCTGCTTAAATTGCCCAAGGCAAAAAAGTTTTTCTTCAAACCTTTAAATATGGGTTTAAATATTATTGAGCTGGATGTCATTAAAATATTTATAGAAATCTTTTATGAATATTACTGGGAACAAAGGAAATGGAATGCCCCAAAGTTATAAGCTGCATGTAAAAAAAATGTCAGCCTTCACATCTGAGCCACACAGAGGTCAGTGTAAAATAGCAATTTGCTTTGGTTTGGCCACCTAAATAATTATCTCCGTTTTCGACCACAAGTTGAGCATGTGAACCTTTGTGTTTCAAGACACACCAATGGGAAAGACATTTTTAAAAGTTTTAAAATGCTATGTGCTACACACATACCAAATGCTACATGCTCAACATGACATTGCCCTCTTAAAGAAAAAGATGAGGTGACAAACAGCAATATTCAATTAAGAAAAACCTCTCTAAATTCTATGATGCATGATACAAATACCAACAGACCCAAGATGCTGCTGCTGCCCAAATAAGATGAGGTGACAAGCAGCAATATTCAATAAAGAAACTCTCTAAATGCAAAGATGCACAATACAAATACCAACAGACCCAAGATGCTGCTGCCGCTCAAATAAAAAATCAGGTGACAAGCAACAATGTTTATCTAAAACTGTAAAATATTGGATAAAACTTTTCAAAAGGCACAAAACTGCAAGGTGACTTAAAAGCATATACCCTGAGCGAAGTGATCAATAACTAATAAAACAGTGAGATTGCAACAGTGTACTCACAAATTTAAAAATGTAGGAATACATGTGCATATTATGCTTTCATATCATAAACAATTCATAGGGCTGCTGCAAGTGAAACCAAGTGTAACTATCACGTGTATCAAAATGTTCTCATTATACTTTGTGTATATATTTTAAGGTATAATCACAAACCCCCTCCCTTCCTAAAAAAAAAAATTATCCACATTAAGAATTTGTCTGATACTAATCTGACAAGCTCTTTGGGGTGGTTTTCACCTCTCAGTCATCTGAATTCTCTATGGCACAGCATCTCTTCATACCTAAACTGCAAAAATGGCAGAGTAAGGCTGGGGTACCTGCCAAAGGGCCTGTTTGATTCTGAAAAATATGCATCTTGCAAAGGTGGCATGCAAACACAAAGGGTGCAGGGTTTTCTCTCAGAGCATGAAAATTGCACAGGCGAGCTGCAGATTCTGACTGCATGCACATCCCTCCACACAACAGGCAGCAATGTTTGTTGGGGAGTCTCATGCCTGGGTGAAAAGACCCACTTTTGAGCGAACAGAGGTGGCAAAGTCGAATTTCTTTTGTGCCAGCCATGTGAGTGTCGGAAAAGCCAAAGCAGCGTATTTCCTGAAAGAAGGGAAAAATGGAAAGTGTAGCATATTATTTTGTTGCCTTTATAAATAAATGATTATGAGTGATGGGTGGCATAGCACAGTCTTAAGAGCTAATATCAGGAATTTTGAGGGTAAACCCCTTATCTCCTGTGCAAATGCCAATGAAGATCCAAATCAAACACAAGATGGCAACTTTGCCTTGTTATGCTCCTGTAATGGCACCTCAGATTATGCAACACTGCTTAAAACTCAGAAGCTGAACTGATTATGAAATATTTGTTCTCATTGTTAACAACAAAATAAAAAATTGCTCTACAGTTTTTGATAAGATTTACTCAATCCTGACGTACTGATAGTTTTAGCAGGGCCTGAAGCTGAAACTGCAGTTGTTTTGAAAATTCTTTTAATCAAGAAATATCTGTTGTTTCAACAAATGACCTGATGCATTCACAAGGAGAATAAATCTTCTGAAGCGTTAAAGACCTTGAAATTTATTTCTTGTGAAATGTCTCAGATGAACTAATATTTGAACATAAACCATATCTCAGAAGAAGTTACGTAGCTTAAAAAGAGAGATGAAAGATCTGGAAGAGATTTAGAAAAATTAAGAGCAAACAAAGTTTTCACATACAGATGTGAAAGTCTTCATAGCTATATCTCAATGTCCGTGTGAGGGAGTGAACATGCATGCACGAAAGATGAAACTTACATTGAGAAAGTTGCTGCGCTGGTATGCAGGAATCTGAGCTGAATCTGGATCTGTCCTTAGAAATTGCACAAGTCTGAAATTCAAGAAACTGATTTTAGAAGTTTAACAATTTCAGATGTTACCCTCAAAGTACATAATGATAAAGTCTTGATTTTGGATCTGATTGATGGTGAAAATAAAACATTTTCTTGAAAACTAACCTAAACTTTAACACTTAAATTAACCTATTTGATCATCACTTACTGAAATCAATTGTGAAGAACCTTGTACACAAAATAATGTTTAAAATCTCACGTCACTTCCAATATGGTTGTTATGAAAGGTCTTGTGAACGCTGAACTCACATCATAATGCAGTTTGATGTAAGTTAATCAGTAATTTTATAATTCATTTTCTATAGAAAAGATAAAATATGGAACACACTATTTTTTTAGACCTAGTCATGCTCTTTTGAAAAAATTTTGCCTCAGCGATCAGCACAGAAAGCACCTGATCTTCATTTTGAGGTGAACCAAAATATAACTTATCATACTGCAACAGATCCTCTAGCTGTTGGACCACCGCCTTGCCATGGTCAAGTGACTTGCGTATCTCAGTGTTAGGTATTACAAGTGATGGAGCATATGCAATGCTTCTCATTGCTGACATCGTTTGTTATCTGTATATTTAGACACCTTGTTTATTATACCCTATGTGTTTTTGAAATCTCAGTGGTATTTTTAATATGATTTGTGGGTACAGAACCACATTCAGGTGTGGTACCTTACTTCATGACAATTTTTTGTTGTTGTTGGATCCAATTTACTTTCCTCCCTGGATATCCGATTTTGAAAAACAAGCTTCAAGCAAATTCACGTAAGATAATTTGACTTCTATTAAAATTTACTAATGTAGAAACTATAAAAACTGCAGTCTTACATGAGTATTATTTTTTTTAAAATTGTTGAAAATGATGAAAATTCATGTGTCCAGAGAGAAAGGCCAGTGCCCCAATGGCAAAGCTATTGAGATTAAAACAAAAATTCCCAAACCTTTTTCTGAGCCCTGCCTTTAGCAGATGGAAAGGGAGGTCATTTGTCCTCAATTCCTCTTTCTTGCACCAGAATTCGTAAAAATCTGCTAGCTGTTTGTGCCACTGAGTTGTCTCCTCCTGCTCCAGGAAGCTGCGTCTGACTGCCTGTGGTTAAAAAAAAAAAATTGTTGCAACTTTATCATGTTATGGAAAACAGACTATGTTTGTGCCACAGAAAGTGATTAAAAAATGTGGTAAGCTAGCTTAAACAGGTTCTTAAGTAAATCCTATTAGCATCTGCAGGTAGTGACCAGTAAGATAAACAATGAACCTCATGACCAGGTAAATACAGCGTTGTTTGTTGGTCTATTTATTGTATTTTGTTTTGCTTTCTTTATTTTTAATTTATTAAATCATTCTAAGCAGTCTACCTTCCACATGGTTTCATGGTTAAAAGTGATGAATTCTTCTGCATGGGTTGAATCTTGGATGGTGCGGATGTAGGGCTTCAGGATGCGACGAGCCTGGGCCCAGTGCAGCTGAGGACATTCTCTCTTGTCATTGATTTCACCTAGAATCTGGAGAATGTGGTCACTGGGCAGACCTCTTTGTGAGCAAGCAGTCAAGCACAGAGTCTGTTAAATGTGCAATAAAAGAAAAAAATTAATAAGTAAACGTGACCCATGGAAAATTAAGGGAGAAAAATTCAGTGCCAAAAACATAAGAAAGAAAGAGGAAGAAGCCTAACTCTGCTGTAAAGGTAGTAGTTGGCTGATTGTTTTACTAGGAAAGTGCTTCCACTTTGAGATGAATTGGCACTATGGGGGAGAGGGATCAAGGTGGCGGAGGAAACCAGAGTACCCAGAGCAAACCCCCAATGCCCAACCCTCTGAACAGGTGTCACATACAGAATTTGTCCCAAAACAATATCTGAACACAGGGCCTCTCACTACAATAGTAACAAGCAAGTGTTTTAACCACTACACTACAGTAAAATAAAGCCACCTCTGACCGTTTAAAAGATTATGCTTTCCTCAGGGTCAGCTTTATTTTGAGGTCACTGCCCATCTCCTCTCCTCAAACTTCCCCAACTCTCTGAGAAGTCAGGTACCTATTCAACGGTGGGGTTGACTGGGGAAAGTTTGTTGCATCACACAGGTATTGAACTGGCTATTATGTGCATCTCCTGCTTCAGATGCCAGCGCTTCTTGGCTTTTCACTTTCCCAGCCTCTTAACATGGATGTTAAAATAAAAAAAAAAGCTGATGATCAACAGCAACTACAGTCTGCAGTACAACTCACTTTCTTAATACAGCCTGTGTCATCTTCATACAGCAGTCGTTTCAATAAAAGCTGAAGAAAGTCTTCCATTGTGTCTGGCATTTCTGAAAGCTTTTTATCCATCATTCGAAAATCTCCAAAGATACGCAGCTCCTCACACATCCACATCATCCACTGAGGATTGTTGACTTTGCTGATGTCTACAAGCGTTTGAAGCTGAGTCAAATCCAATTTCTGAAGAGCCAATGGAAAAAAAATTTGCATAATAAAATATTCAGTTTATATAAAATTTTAATCAGTTTATATAAAATTACAATCAGTTTATACAAAATTATAATCTAAAATATGAAAAGAAGGTAAGGCTAGTGTTGAGACAAATTTAGACAGCACTGGCTCCACATTTAGAAATGATTAACATTCAGAAAAGATGCAATTATAATTAAAGAATAGTTTGTGTAATTTCATTATAAAGGCATATTTCACTGTAAAGCTTTCATTAGTTTAGCTCTCTTTGGTTTTATCATTATATTGTAGTAATAGTGGGTGCCTGCACATTGTAAATAACAGATCTGGCATAAGAAATGCAAGACAAATTTAACAACTTGGAGAAATGTACCATGTTTTGGAGGAGCCCATGCAGTTTGCATGTCATCTTCCTCTACAGAATCATGATACCCTCACTGATGATACTGAATTAATTACTTATGTGATTACCAGTTACCATTTGTCAGAACAGTTTCAAGGTCTTGAGTCAAAGCTTTTTAGTGATTTACCTTTCCAAACCTTTCTAGGTAATTAGACGCAAGCTCCATTAGTGCTCCACGATCCAGGGCACCTAAAGTCACTTGTACTGCTGGATGTTCATGTAGACGTGCTATTGTGGGTGAATGGGCCATGTTGGCACTAACTACACATCGAAGGTTTGGTGGCAATGCTGGGGGCAGCCATGACAGATGCTGGACAGTCTCATTGTTGTCCAGCTGGAATATTGCATGGAAAACTTTGCTTAACCCATGAACCACATGAGGCATAACTATGAATTCTGTGGAGTTAGGGAATTGATTGAATTCTGGAAGTCAAGCTGAATCCTATTAGATACAGATAACCTAAATCCAAGAAAAAATACTATTCTTCCTCGTACCTTAAACTCACCACCCCGACCCCCCAAAAAAAGAAGAAAATATCTTCTCATCTTCCTGCAAAATTATTGATCTTTTTCTTTCTCTCTATGTCACACACAGGGAGCAAACACAAATTTAGATGCTCTGACCTCATTTAGTCCATCAAAGACCAGCAGCATTTTCTTGCCTTTGTGTCGACAAGATGACAGTACTGTCCGCAAGTGTCCCTTCAGAGTATCTGTTGTTGCCTCAGGATCAGATAATCGACGATCTATTTTTAGAAATAAAGAAAACAGAAATTCTTCACAAGAAACCTTGATGCAAAACCACAGAAAAATTTTTCTTAGAAGCATCAGGTTTTTCTGTTTCAAATATTACTGAGGATTAAACTTTCATGTCAAATTTACAAAATGGTTACTAATATAAAAATGAAAGAAAGAATAAAATGCCTAACAATTTCAGTGTATAGGCTTTACAGTCCAGCAATTTATACCTTTAAAATGCATATTAACAAGACAAATTCCAAAGAAAATTTTATGAACATTTCACCTGCAGGATCTTCTGCTAGAGCCATGATTAGTCTCTGCAGAAGGTTATCGTGAGATCTGCTGCTAGCTGTGCTGCCAACAAAGTGGTAAAACACATTGTGTCCATCCTGCAAAGACATTAAAACTTTAAAATGGATTTGGAAAATGTGAAAAAAATTCACAACTTTTTGACCATAGATTATTGAACTGTAAGTGACCCATTGGTCTATAGCATGGTATGTGGAAAAGGAAATCTAAGTCTCTCCTGTCACTTTTTACCTTCATATAAATGTGGTAGCCATTGCTACTGGGTTACTGGGTAGATTACTTCTAAAAAATTTTTTTGCTATGAGAAAATCTGCATTTTCAAGTTAGGTCTCTACAATCATTTGTTAAAGTTACCTCACATGCTTGGTGGACTAGTCTTGCCAACAATGCTGTTTTTCCCCACCCACCCTCTGCTACAACAAAACAAAGTTGATTGTCATTCTCTTCAAGGTCCCATTGACTGGTTTCACCTGTGGAAATATAAACTTATATTAAGCATTATTTCCAATAACTTTTATAAAATAAATGTTTTAGTCTGTCCAATCAATTAGATAAAGTGTAATACAGACGAGACAGAATTAACAAGCATAGAGTTATTAATAGTTTTATTTATTGAAATGATGGAAGTAAATGAATGGATATAAGAACAAAAGAAAAAAGACAAAAAAACTCAACTTACGAATGGATGGATTATCACTCCCATCTGAGAAAAGAAACATTTTTTTGTCATTTGATGAACTGTGAAGGTGAAATAGAATGAGAAGAAGATTTACACGCACAGAGCACAGCATAAGTATATGATCCATATTAACTCATGTTTTGTTTTAAAAACGATGACCATTTTGCATTGTCACCTAAACTAAGAAATGCACCTTCTCCAACATGCTACATAGTACAAAGTACATATCCACTAAACCTATTTGCTCTAGATTCAATTCAGGAGTTTGTTGAGCATAATCCAGCAACATTCTCAGTTCTCGGTCTCGGCCAATCAAAGTTTCTGCTTTATCCTCGATGTACAGCCACTGAAGCTCCGTTTCTAAAAAAATGCAACAACACACACAAATACATAAAAACATGCATGGAGGAGTAAACTTGCATATAATGCACTCACAAAAAACCCCAAAGAAACAAAACTAACATTATCTTAAAAACAGAAATATAAAAACATGCCTTTCTCTTCTGGTGTCAGCTGATTGCTCCTCTCTTCTTGTGGATATGCTGTGGCAATGGCTTTTTTAAAGAACTCTGTTACTTGGGAGGCAAATTCATCAAGATCTGTCAGCTGTACCTAAAAAACAGAAAGTTCTAATGTTTTTGATAAGCTGTTATAAATCCAGAAGTATCCATTACCCTAGAATAAAAGCCAAACTACCCCCACCCCTCCCCCCCAAAAAAAAAATCTTCAAAAGAGTAAAGAAAGCTATATTTTTTAAAGAAAAGATTGGTTTTTATAGATGAACCCAATCAAAGCTTGTGTTTTCTTCTAATTGAAATTTGTGTGCTTAAGAGGTGAGCATCATCTAGAGAAAAGAATTGTTAGAGGGGTTAGAGCACCAGCATGAATGGTGCACACATTAGCTAGTCTGAAACCCATATACAGTAACTCAGCATAATTTCCACAGTGTTAAGAGTAACAGTGATCTTAAAAGAAGTCTAGAGCAAAAAAGTACAAAATCATAAGAATACTATGGATGGTGAAAGAGAGGTGAAGAGTAAAATTTTTCACCATTGCTCTTCCTGTAGCAAGCTGTGTGCCCCCATAACTGGCTTTATAGTGGAAAGTCTGGTTTGGAAAGTGCTCCACAATACCGTGATTTTAAAACCTGTGAGTGGCAGCAGGACATATATAGAGATAATACATAATATGCAGATAAACAAACAAAAAGGACAAAGAAATAGGTTTCTTGTCTGTCTTAAATAGGAACACACATAAAAATATGTAATTCAAAAATATTTACAAAAACATTCAAGATGCTGCAAATCCTAAAAATAATCAACCTTTTAAATATTATCTTATGGGAGAAATATGATGAATGTCTTTAAATTTAGTAGACATCGAAAGCTTTGTTGATTTACTTACCTTTTCATCTATATGCTACAATTTGCATTAGTGTGCACACAAACATACTTACGCTCTTTCTTGTAATTCGTTTTCATTTTCCTTTCATACATGTGCAGCCACAAAAATTGAAGAACAACTTTATTTTAATTTTGTTTTTACCTGTAAGTGCTCCCTTGCTAACATGCTTGTCTCATCAAAAATCTTCAAATAATCTGGTGGTAAATCCTTAAGGAAGCTTGGATCACGCAGGAAAAAGGCTGCATTCGGATTTGATATCCTGGGAGAAAAATGAAATGCTCTTTCATATTTAACGTGAGAGACTACAATTTTGATGACAGAACTCTCTCCAGATCTACGCAAAGGCTGGCCATGATGCCAATGGTAACCTCCCTACCCAACATTTAAACAAAGGATAAACTTTTTTATGTGATGTTTTTGCTCCTCTTATTCTTACCTACATCCAAAAAGCTTATAAATGTACTTGCATTCTCTTTCTCTCTCTCTCACATACACCTCTTCAAACAATTAAAAATATTGCATGTAATGCATACTGCTGTTCATCAACTATAGTCTTCAAAAGAGACCCACGGCAACATTACTTAGGACATGAAATAATAAAGTAAAGCTGTTTATTAAACTTCATACTAACCTACTTTTTAAAAGCAAGTCTTTTGTTTAAAACTACTCCAATAATCACCAAAAACAAACCTCAGTGCTCCATGGAGTATTTCCATGGATGTGATTGATATACCATCTACCCAGTCATACTTCTCATGCACTTCCTTGGGAATGTCATTAACAGTTGGAATCCATCCATATCTAAGATGAGAAAAGTGTTAATGTGAAGTTACTTAACACACCACATAGACATAGTCTAAATAATACTTCATCTTTATTCTTTATGATTTACTATTTAACTTGGCTAATTTTCTTACTTCTTGGTAAGACAATTTTCTGTCAGTTCCTCACATCCTCTTACAAACCTGTCATCTTTTAACATTATCCTCAAGCATTATACTTTGACAAATAAAGAAAACAAAGAACTGAGAATTATGAGAAAATAGTACCTAAAACTATTTACTTTTACTTATATTTTATAATAAATCTGATTCTCTATATATCTCAGGTACACATCTAACAATTATACAATGGTTGATGTATCTAAGTTGATGTAACTTAACTAACCGTGTACCCATCAAATTCAGGAAAAAGGGTTGGCCATTGGATTCATAGCATCGATCAATTTCCTCCAGACACGTCAGAAGAGCTTGCGTGGATGTGGCATCTTTTGGTACACCCCACCTTAGGTCGCATTCAATCAGTTTCAGTTTCATGTCATGACACCATTCTCGCAGTTCTGGAAAAACCTGTCAGAGTGTTTTGCTGACTATTCTGCATAGTTTTCTCTAAATTTTTTTTAGTAAAAAAACCCTAAAATGTTAAAAAAAAAGAAAGAAAGCTCTTTGTTTTGGTTTTTAAAAATGTGTTCATACTATAAAATTAAGTGGCGTTATGGTTATATAAATGTATGTGCATATGTGTATTAATTTATATTAAGAGATGTATGTTAGAGAGAAAGAGAAAGAGAATGCAAGTACATTTATAAGCTTTTTGGACTTAGGTAAGAATAAGAGGAGCAAAAACATCACATAAAAAAGTTTATCCCTTGTTTATATGCTCTGATTTATTTCATTACATGTGCAGGTATATGTTAAAGGGCTAGTAGAAGGAAAGAATGATACAGAAAATTAGTTTTTAATATATTAGTTGTTATAAATTGATTTGAGAAATGTGTATGATGCGTGTGTGGTTGTGAGTGAGAGATATCGGATATACTTGATAGGAATGTGTGTGAATACGGATATGTATGTAAATTTTCTCATTACCCTTTACAGGGTGACAGAGTCATAAAAGAATCTTGAATTATGTATTTAATCATGCATGTATACGAGCTTCAATGCATGTTCTACGTCATTAAATTAATTTTCTCAATACCTTTTTCACAAGGACTTCTCGCTCACTAAAGAAGTCATTAAATGTTGATGAAACAAATATTCTGACTGTTTTCCATTCACTGGTTGCTACAGATTTGTTTTTCTGCTCTTGTGCTCTCTTCTTGATGAACTCTGCAGGACCTTTCTGACAAATCTGTTTGATGGTTTCCCAGATCTGGGCAACTTGTTTCTGCACATCTGAATCTGTTGGCTGCTCATCAGTCACTTTTGCCTTAAGGTCAGGCTGTACTTTCTAAACATATGCACACAAATGTGCACACATAAAGACACAGATTGATGCATGTCAAAAGTCACGTTTTTGTGAATGATTCATTAAATCATGCAGTTGAAGTTCCTTCTATGCGCATATCTAAGTTCACTCTCTTAAACATAGTCACAAAGTAATTTTATCAAAAAAACCCAGGAAGATAATGTCATGTGATATATATGTCATGCATACAAACTAAGATCAGCCTTTAAAGAAATACTATGAGTTGTAAAAAAAAAAAAAGGCATGAGATCTGCTTGGACAGTGAAAGTATGTATAGTCCCATATAAGTTGAGATCGAGAAATCTTGAGATCTGTAGTGAAAATGTGGTTTGAATAAGATGATAATCAGTTGAGTAAATAAAGTGATCTAAGGGAGATAATATAAATATATAGTAACTGGTATATTATTTGAATCACATTATCTATACACTTACCTTCTGCCGTACTTCTATTACAGTTTTGTATTGTCGTCGGTACATTTCTGCGTTTCAACTGACTGAAATATCACATAAAACGCCAAAGTTTATCGTCTGTTTTAAGACCAGTTTATGAAATTTTGTGAAATATTAGACGCATAAAATATGATAAAAAATCTTTATGACAAAAAAGACAATCTGGGAGGAAGAAAAACAGGTAATGTACGCTCATCAAATCCTCATCCGTTCGATGATGATCGTGATAATGACCTGACAGATGACTTACTGGTTTAGGTCAGAGATGATGCATATTCATAATTATGTAACTACCTTAAGCACTTAATTGTTTGACGAGCAGTCCACTAGAGCGAAAGATTAAAAACTACTCATCGAATAAAAAAAAAAAATACAGGTAGGGTGGAGTCACGATATTAGCATTTCCTCTAATAAAACTCAATCAGTAATTAGAAATATTTCTGATAACTCATTTAATATTAATATTAAAAATTTTTACTCTCTTATGCCCTTGACGTACTCTTTGTGATCACTCAGAACATCAGCCACAAACTTTTAATGTGGTTGCCATGTTTTGGCATTGTTTATCAAGGAGACTCTCTACACTGCGAGGTAAAAATGCTTCCAAGGCTAGCGGAATCAATAATGAATTGATCTCCCTTGAGAGAATTTTTTTTTTTTTTTATAATCTTTTCCTAGACAGCGAGACAATATGGCGCTCTCCTGGAAGCATGTTGTGCCATGGACTAACAGGTTTTCGAGAATACTTGCATGTGCATGCGCGGATATGTCAATACGCAGTTGCAGAATCTTTTTTCAAAAATTTTAAAATTCGTATCATTACAAAATTAGCACAACTTTACATGTTCTGACAAGTGTTTTTTCAGTTTTTGTGGGATGATAATAAACACAAAATTTAGTAGATATTTTGCTAAAAAAATGTCAACAGGTCTGAATTTACAAGTGTTTACCACGGCTTATACAGCAAGGACATTTCTAAACAGAAGGAAGCCGTGGAAAAAGTTGCTGTTTGGAAGAGCAGGTGAGTTCTGTGTACAAATGATGTGCAAAAATGTCAATAGTTTTGAGGTTGTTCAGTATTTTTTCAATCATTCTTTAACTTTCATGCACACGCATATTCTGTCTCAGAGTCATCTAAGTACTAAGTTTGTAAATGTTAATATGTAACTATGTTAGCTGTTATCTTTATCTGGTGAAATTTGTACAAGTATCGTAAGCACAATTCATTGTGGAAGTTATCTCCCTTTAGATTTTGTTAGTGTGCAACAAGGTCTTTTAAAATGTCATACTTATTTGTAGATTTGTTTAATGGAGAAGTAAGTTTGTGCTTAATATGCTTGATTTATGTATCGATAAAATTTGGAATGTCATTGCAGAGCCCTGAATAAGCTTTCTGTTGCCATAGAAAGTACAGCTGCACTTACTGAAGCTATGGTCCAGTACCATGAGGTTTTGGATGCTGGCAGTATCATCAGCAGTGAAAATACTTTACGTTCTATTTTAAGTCTGGCCTTGATTAGGTAGGCTTCCCAATTGAGTTAATTGTTATGAAGAAGTCAGAGATTTGTTGTTTCCTCAATAATTTGAAAATATGAAGCAGTAAATTTTTAAATAAGCAAACTTTAAAAAAAAGAAAACCAGCATTGGGAGTTAAGAAAAATATTTTGTTTGACTGCTTTGATAATATTCAGTTAGCTGCATTATTTTAAATCTCCATCTTTAATTTTCCTTACCAGGTAGAGGAAAAAATATAGACTCCTTTGTTTTCAAGTCAACTTTTATGAATGCTTATGATATTGCAATATGCTTTTGATGAAGATAAAAGTATTTGTATACAGCAATATTTACAGTACCATTGAATGAAGTAATCTATTTTCTGCATGAGTTGAGCTATATAATTAATGTACATGCAGAACACACACACCACATGCATACTCTCTCCTCCCTCACTCTCTCTCTCTCTCAAGAGTATTGCATATTTATTTCTTAATACTCTGCTACTTCAGGTTTGTCAACCATGTCACAGAGAAAGGGCAAGACAAGAGTTATGCCCAACCAGTTCATAAAGTAGCACTGGATGTGAGTAATGTGAAAACTGTGATGTTTCTTTGAATTTTGGGAAAAAGTACCTAGTTTATTATAAAAACAACTATTCATGAATTTACAAGACTGTTAGGAAGTATTTTTAATGAAAAATTCATTGGATGCTGTTGACAAATGTTCAGTAAGTAAAATTCCTATTGCACCACTGTTGTCATTATCAAAAATGTCAGTGTTATCATCATCATTCCCATATCCCTGATGATCCCTGAACCTGAGCTTGAATCGTTGAACCTTACAATATAGCTTAGTGAGTTTGCTGGTTTGCTGGCTGGTTGTTTTGGTGAGAATGTATTCCATGTAGATGTGATTTCACACTTTAAGGGGAGAGGGACTAGGGAGGAAATAGAGTACCTGAAAAAAACCCATCACAGCCATACCTGTGAATAGGTGTCACATACAGAGAGTGTCCCAAGAGGAGATCTGAACACAAGGCCTCTCTCTCTGCAGTGGTAACAAGCAAGTGTTTTAGTCACTACACTACTGGGTGCCCTTGATGTAGGGGGTTAGATTATTTCTGATGGATATTAACCTCAAGATGTTTGCTGATAAGGGTAACAGGCTTTGGCAACACTTAAAAAAAACCAATGCTAAACAAGTTTTATTTTTAAATACCAGTCACTTGTATTAATAAAAAGCTTATTAAATTTGTCTATTGTTTCATCAAATATGTTTTCGTCTCTCTGGTGTGTAAAGTTTGGAATACCTACATGGATTGTGCGGCTTCGCCATGATGCAACCCATGGTTCTCTCCCCTCATTAGATCTTTTGGTGGCTGGCTGTAGATGGGCACTTACTTATCTGCAGGTAGTTTTGGCATTTGATTCTTTGGTGAAAATTCTTTAACCTAAAAAACAGAATTGTAAATACACCAGATAAAATATGTTTTTGCATTCATTTATTTATTGGTGTTTGGATTAATTTGAAAAGCAAGTAAGATATTTTCATTTCTGATACCAAAAAGTGAAGGTCAAATGTTATTTTATTTTAAAATCTAATGGGGATTAAATTGTTTTTGTTCTTCATCATCATTATCAGTCCTTTAGCCTGGCTTGGCAATAGAGGCACATGACAATATTACCATCTCTTAGTTAACTATCCTTTTATTAAGTGCGCTGAATGGAAGCTAGACCACCCTTCAACGTTGTCTACCAATTTCTACTTATCTACCTCTTCTTCTGAATCTGCCATAGAGTCTGTAAAATGTTTTGAAATAAAATAAGCCAAATTTAGTTGACTATCAAGCCAAAATTGAGTGTCAGTTTTCATTAACAGGAAGTGTTCTGGAGTCAGCAGTTGATAGATACACCTGATCCAGACAGTTCAAAAGTTGGAAAGAGGAACAGTTGCAAAGAAGGGTAGGCAAAAGTCCAAAGTCTAACATGTCTGACATTGCCACTTTGCTTTATGACTACCAGAAAGCAAGTCACAAGGTATGTTTTAAAGATCCTTTTCTGTTTGTAAACCTTTAGCATGTTAGTCATATGCATATTCACTCAAACGCCAGTTAAAAAAAAAACAAACAAAAAAAACCCTCTAGGAGCTCATGATTGAAACTTTGGATTTTGTCAGAGAAATGGATGCTTGACATCTTTAAGGTTTCATTACAATCTTTTTTGGTAATCACTCTTGATTTTAATCATTTGCAGTGCATACAAGATGGCACAGAAAGTGGTTCTGTAAACGATAAGAGTGCAGTTTTAAGTCAGCTGGATAATCTTCTTACTGGTCCTGGGTTAGTAGATGTGAGACAGCTGCAAAGAGATGCACTAACTTTTTTACTGATTGTGTATTAGAAGTATCATTTTCATGCAGACATAATTGGTCGCATTAAGTCCAAATCAATTGTAGTTCATGATCAAGCTTCTTTGTTTTAGATCTAGAAATAAGCTTTTCACCAACTGTGCATAATAATTTATTTTCAATAATAGTATATTTAATAGCGAAAAGCTGAGAAAAATGAGCCCATCTAAACATGATGACCAATTCTATGATGTTGCTTTTGAAAAAAAATTAAACTGGAGATTCCCATTGCTAATATAAACCAAAAAGAACCAATCAGAACACACTACACATCTATTAACAAAGCCCTGTAGCAGCAAAACAGGATTTAAGTGTATTAAAAGGATTAACATAAGATCATAGTAGATCGGAACGGGTCTTTGCCTTTGTGACTGATTTTTTTTCAGCTAAAATGTTCCTTTGGAAGTTTTAAATTTTAACTTTATCGCATAGGTAGGAATGAAGAGGAATAGATAGATAGATAGATAGGAATGAGAATGAAAGTTTAGAGCTTTAAGTGTTCTCATAAACATTTGTTGGTAGAAAATGAAATATGCTAACATGAAATGGTTTTTAGCTTATCTAATCATTTAATTTATAATGTGCTGCCAGTGAGTAGTAGACATGTTAATTTTTCTGCTGTCAACATTTTCCTTAAATATCTTATTTCATATTTTGTGTTGTTTTCTGACAGGCGAAACAATGTGCTGATTGAATTGATTGAACCTGGTCATCTTATACCCACAGAAGAACAATTGCTTGCATACAAAGTGAATCTGGAAGGTATGTGCTATAGAAATATCTTTTAAACTCAGACATTTTACCTTTCACATGTAGTTGAACTTTCAGAATTTAAATCTTCATGGGCTTGATTGTTCATGGTAAACTGAAACCTTGACATTCTTGCAGTTAAGTTTTAACTTCATATCTGCAGGTGATGTAAAGAACTATCTTACATGTTGCATTTTGATTTTATAATACTAATTACATTATTAGAATTAAATGTAAACTGTATTTTTCATGATTAGATTATGTATAAGCCATTCTTGAAAATTTAGCATGCAAGTGACATTTAGTAAAGTTGTGATGAATTGAGAATATATCTTTACAGACACACTCAATGCAGAACTTCCTAAAGTGCCAGACATTTTGATAAGCATCTGGAAATCATTACTTCGAAGTGTGCAGTCCAGGCAGTTAACTAGTCTTCTGCTGCAGCATATCCTCATGACCCTAGTCAGTCAGCCAGATCATGCTTCATTGCACAGCAAGGCTCTTGCTGCATGGCTGCATTTGATTCTGAGTTACGAGACAGCAAATTGTAAGTTAACCAGACTGACAGTATGAGAAAAATCCCGTTAGCAGCTTAGCATTTACATTCACATATATGCATTAGTAAACTTTTTTGGTCTCTGTCTTTTATATTCATGGTTATTTCTTCATTGTACTTTACCAGATGGCATGACTATGTGGAAATATCCTGACTAGTTACCTCAAATCCAGCTGTCCACTCTCGAGTGGTCAGACCTGATCAATGAACAGGGAGAACACAAAATCAACCAATTCACCCCCCACCCCATCCTGCCCTTGTCAGCCAGTGAGCACTCCTTCAATTTTTCACCTGTCTTTATTCAGTTCAGAAGTGTTTTTAAGCTACTTTGTTTCAGTGGCCTCGCGGACTTTCTATGTTGGGCCTTTGGTGTGATGAAGTCACCTGTGTCTAACATGCTTGCTGTGCTGATTGCATGGTCTGCTCCTCAGATTTATCTTGTATGGTTTGCTGCTCCTTGTCCTTGTCCAAGGACAGCTGGGTGCTGGTTGTTTGAGATGAAGTAGGAAAGTAACACCATGGCTGGTTATACACTTTTTTTTATTTTTAGAATGAATAAGGAAAGACTAGACAGCCATTAATGCCCTATCAGTCTGAGAGGAGTGACAGTGCTTTCACAGAAAGAGAAGTAAAGAGACTAGGTAGGCTGGTGATGCAGCATGAATTTCTTTGTGCCCCTCTGCCTGATTATGCAGGTCCCCATGGTGTCTAGTACACTCTTACAGGGAGTTGATTTTGTGTTTTCCTTGTTCATTGGTCAGGTCCTACCAATTGGGAGTGGACAGCTGGAATTGAGGTAGCTAGTCAGGATAACTCCTTAAAGTCATGTCATCTAGCAAGTACTTAAAGAAAGGAATTTTACCACCAAAAATGTAGCTAGCAAGAATTCTGTCGTTTATCAGGTTCTATTCATATAAAGGTCTAGTCCAAAGAGAAATTTTGAACAATAAATAATATGTTATGACAGAAATTTGCCTGAGTTAATTTTCAAACTCTCAAATTTCAGACAAGAAATTTGTTGGTGACCAGCAGCCAGTGGTACAGCTCTACAAATCTTCTATCAGCTTCAGCAAAAAACTTCTGCTCAATACCTGTCTGCAGATTACTAACAGCTGGACTTGCAGCTTGTTGCCTCTGTAAGTGAACGTGTTTAACTAGATACATACATTTTGTTACAGAAATATAAAAGCGTGTAAAATTATATTCTCTTAAGATATAATGTTTTTAAATTGGTGTAAAAGCTTCATTTAAAAATATTTGTAACTCAGTATAGTGGTAAACTCCATATTTTGCAATGTTGAGGATACAAACCACTTGTTATCGAGTCAGAAACTGGGAGACAAATATATTTTGTTTTTCACTAAATGCTACTTCTGTTTTAACATAATTCAATATGGAGGTAGGTGTCAGGCAAGATAATTCCAAAATATTTGAAAACTTATTATTTTCTTGTTTTGGCTGACCTTCATGCCACGTGCGCTCTGTGAGTAATTCTTTTGGATGGGTTTTTCAACATCTCTACCATCCTTGTTTTTTTTTTTTTTATTTGTTTCAGGATTGGAGATTCACGCTCATTACCTATTGAGAGTCGGAGTAAACTGGAAGAGTTGGACCTTATTTACAGGGGCAAAATTCATGATATATCAGACCCAGGAGTAGGAGATGATGATGATCAGGAAGATACAAATATGGGGGCAGCCGAGGAAGTTGAGCTAAATAAACTTACTGAATCCAGGGTTTTCTCCTTGGCTGGTAAGAGAAGCTGTCTGCATTCACATGCTGCTAAGAGAGGGCAATTGTGTGAATCTATGAGTGAAGGAGATGGGGTTTTGCAGACTATTATGGGTACCATGTTGACATCCCATCATCTTTTTGGGTGGCCCAGTGACGCAACAGTTAGTGCCTGTCACTAATACAGTGAAGATTGGCTGTCCTGGGTTCTTGGACAAGCTGTTCTTTCTCTGCATTTAGGCATCTGTTTACAGGGCTGGCTGCCTTGGGATACAGCATTAGTTGCTAGCTCAGTGTAAACAAAAAACCAGTCCCCTCCCCTTCAACCATTTTTTTGTGATTCTAACAGCTTATTATTTGTTGTCTAGAATTGCAGAATAGTATAATGGCTATTACAAGAGAAGGTGAATGCACAGGTCTTCACTGGGATTTAAGTCTCAAGTCACTTGCTGTGTGGGAAAGAACCCTATGCGTAACTTATGGAGATAGCATGAAGTTCAAAATGGTTGTAATTATGCTTGCTCATTTAAAAAAAAAAAATGCATAGAAGTTCTGTTTGAAAATGTTTCTTGTGGGTAAAGTCTAAAGGGTTAACTCTTCCTTCCTATGTTTAGATTTGGATGGTACAGTCTCCAAAGAAGAGGGAAATATCTGGCAGCTTTGTATAGGTATGTCTAGTCTATAATGTATTGTCACACAAATGTAAGAATTGTCACTGTTTATAGGAGTGAAAATAATGGATACATTGTATTGTGTGTGTTTGTTGAGGGGAAAAAAATTGCTGTTATACTTGCATGGTGATGAAAAAAATCAGTGTTCTTCCATTTTTTACTTAACAGAAAGTAATTTTATTTTACCAGTCTATGGATGGATGCTACAGATTCAGAATCTCTGTGCATTTTTTACTTAATTTACCACACACTGAAGAGTTTATTGTTAATTTTTAAAGTAAAAATCCAAAAATTAATCTTGCAGAAAGAACTAACATTAGACTAAGAATACATCTATTCAAATTAGAATGTTTGCCTTGCCAGATCCTGCTGACTGGGCACATGTTCCACTTGGGCTAATCCCAGGACAGACCCAATCTCTCCTGTGCTTGGACATCGAGAAGGCAGGATCTGATGAAGATGATGAAATGAAAGAGGAAACTGGAGATCTAGAACAAGACAGTCCTTGTGGGCAAGAAGAAAAAGAGTAATTTTATAATTTTATTGATGTTTATGGCTGATATCTCTGTATATCCTTTGAAAATGCAACCCGTGAATAAAAAAAAACTTTGAGGTTTATTCTCTTATCTTGCTTCAGGATATGATTCATGTAGCATTCAAAGTTTCTTCATAAAATGGAAGATAGTGATAATGATCTGAGATAGTGTAGATGGTATGGAATAATGATCTGAGTTGGTGTAAATGGTGTGGGATAATCTGAGTGTGTTGACTGTGGGATAATGATCTGATATGGTGTAGACTGTAAAATAATGATTTGAGACGGTGTAGAGATGGAATGTTGGAGAAGGGAGAGAGTGGAAAGAAGCTTTATTTAAGAAGATAAGGATTATTATTTTGTGTTTTTTCAGGAGAGAGTCTGCTACCTGGAATGAAGAAGACTGTCCGTCTTTGTTAAATAAAATTGGACTTGCTTAAGAATTATAAAACCATTTTTGTAACTTTTTTTGTGTGCATGTGTGTGTATTTTGGGGGGTTGGTTGACAGACTATTAAGTTATTGGGTTATTGAGAGGGTTAATATTTTTACTAGGTACGACTGACAAATGCCAAATTTTGCATATTACTACTATTCATGTCCGATTTTCACAACTGTGTACGGGACTGAAAGCAACAGTAAAAATCAATCAACAAGAAATTTGTGAATGACTCCTATAGGCAGCATACATCATGAAATCAGGCATTTATTGACAAATTTAACAGTTTAAATTTAACTAATTTGTGTTGGACTGCACAAGGTAGAGTGGTCATTGATGTTCAAGTCTATAAGCTATCAAAGCAACATTTGCATAGGAAAAACCTGAAGAGCTCAAGTACCAACCATGTTAGCTAGCTAAGAATTAAGTCAATCTTCCATGAGTATTTCAAGCTCTCAACTCTATGCTAAATATTCTTTGAAGGCTCCTCCCCCACTACTGAAATCTTGTCTCCAGACTCCCTCATCCTATCCCTCCTACAAACACACAGTCACATACGGACAACGGACATTTCCGTCTATGTTGCTAAGCAGTGGAACTCTCTTCCACATCACATTCGCCACTCGGACTCAAGGATACATTTAAACGCTCTCTGAAAATATCTGTTCACTAAGTACTATCCCTGAATTACTATCCTTAACTCCCTTGTAATACTGTCATGTCTCATGTTTCATTTCTTTATTGGTTTATGTCCTGTGCCTGTAGTTATCTCACCGTCTACTACCTCTTCATTTATCATTATTGATCTGCGCAGTGTGCGATCTTTCTTGTTCGTGATGCTTTACAAATCCCCATTATTATCATTATTATTTTGGTTCCGACAAAATCTACATAACCGCGTGATGACGAACGTAAGCAAATCCTAGTGATCTTTGAAAATTATGTACAAGTGCTTGCTATTACTATTACTTTGTAGATACAAACGGATTTTAACCATAATTAACCTGTACCCTATAAAAGTAGTTTCAAGTGGGTACTACCACTAGTACACAACAACACCCACCTGCAGGAAAAAAAAAAAAATCCCAAAACAAACGCGCAGCATATCCTGTCTTAGGTCAATGTACGGCGAAACAAATACAAGATATTAAAAAAGAAACAAAACACAAAACCCCCATCGCAACAGACCTTTATATCCCAGAACCTAGCTAACGTTGTGTTCTTAGATCGGAAGTAAATATTTTAGCTGTGTTTAACCCTGTGTTAGTCACAAACTTAATTGTGACAAAGGTGTATAGGTACAATATATATATTTTCATGGTGACGTTATATAAACTATACAGATTGCCAGTAGATTAAAGTAAACTCATGGGAACATATGCTTGTAACTGTTCCTATGTTGTTTCTGTGCTTTTTCGTTATTTGAACAACATAAAAAACGAGAAAAAATATCCTTTATGATCTGGCATTATCAAAATGTCGTCTGTTTCATACGTCATCGGTAAACGCGGGCACTGCCTAGCAACGGTAAACTTTCTCAACAGTTCACTTCCGTTGTACAAGAAATTGAGAGTTTTAACCAATGAACATGCAGACAATTGATTAAGTGCGTTCCTGTCGTTTTGGACGACATCGATCGAAACGCTTTTCGGGTAAGAGATCATTGATTTATTTTAAACTGCAGAGTGGCAACTGCTTCAGAGTGACACTTATGTGGAATTGTATTCTCTGAGAAACGATATCATCACTCTGCTGAAGTGGTGTCAGTTAGTGATACATTATGTAAGGCATAACATACACCAAAAGTTTTCGCGTCGCGGCAGAGGCGAACGCTTGGACATGTTCAGATTATTGTCTCGCAACCGCACCAGCACTCTTTGTTAACAAACTTGAGCGGTGCCTTTGTTGTACTGGGACGCACGCACTTGGAGAACATTAGTGCCGTGAAGCATGTTTGCATTGCCCGCAATGGCTATGTTTAATTGAACTACTGATTATGAAAACGAACTGTTTCAGCACACTCTTTGTGTTGTATAATGGAAAGAACTATGTGTATCCACTGCTTTTTGCAGACTGGACCCCTCCAATTCCCCCCCCCCTCCACAACACACACACACACACTTCGCGTCTTTCTCAAAATTTCTCTCACTTTTTACCCACGCCTCTCTCTCTCTCAGACTACATCAAGACAGTATATGTGTACCAGGTATTATAAATATCCACCAATTTTTTACATTTTTATTTTCTTAACGTTTCATGCATGATGTTAACGCTTTTTTTTCATTGTGAAACTAATTTTTCTTCCCACTTGGGTGAGAACTAGATAAAAAAAAAGAACTCCCAGGGTTAGGTTATGGTTTCAACACCCTCATTACTACAGAATTGTTATTATCATTTTCTTGTCCCTTTTTCTTGCGTTTGTTTAGGTCTTTAGGTTATATAAGTTTTTTCGATGCCAATCTTCAGTTGTGATCTCTCATTGTAACCGTACTTGTATTAGACTTGATTCAAGTTAGTATTGCAATGCATTCCTATCTTGGATATGGGACAGTCATTTACATATTAATATTTCATCTACCCTTACTATAACAAAGTTTATTTAAAACTATAGACAGAATGAGTATTTGTTTTTGTTCATATCAAATATTAGACTTAATTACGAGAGTGTGTAAGTACATAAATACATGCGTATATACACATACATCTGAAGGAGCACTGTTTAGTAGTCTATAGATGAACAGATCAATGTTGCAGCTGTGTGTTAATTAATAATTCTCATGAACTGCTGGGTGTGATCTTATTAGGATTGTTGGGGACTGGATCTCACTGTATTGTAAGCATATCTTTTATTTATTAAGATTATAATACACACAGCTAACATGGTACACTCAATAATGACCTTACTATAACATAACTAGTCTGTTCTTTGCTTATCACATGTTGCAAACCACTCCAAGACTACAAGAAGCAAGCAGAGGAAGAGAAACTTATCTGCTGTCACAAGACACTTCTGTATTGATTTCACACAAGCTTGCTGACCTAGTTCAATTGATTCTTTTATGCTGGCTTTGCATCTGGCATCAGAATTCACCTGGTGCATTCTTGCAGGAAGTCTCCTCAGCTTGGGATGCTGTGAGATGGTACTCACTGCTGCATGTGACAGCTTGGTATTGGTATGATCAGAGATCTTTCTCCATCAGTCATTGCCATCTTTCCTTTCATCTCAGTCTGTGCAGTACTGGCATCAGAACCTGACTCTGGGGTTAACTGTCCTCTGTAGTTCCGCCACAGTCTGCTCAAAAGGTAATTTAAATGTGTATT
The DNA here is from genome assembly GCF_003073045.1 of Pomacea canaliculata. NCBI lineage: Eukaryota > Metazoa > Mollusca > Gastropoda > Architaenioglossa > Ampullariidae > Pomacea > Pomacea canaliculata. The sequence goes on from NC_037595.1 coordinate 8,964,084, forward strand.
TTTTTTACATGTTCGTATGTATGGTGTGTATATATATATATGGTGTACATTTGGAAAACAAATTTGCTTGTATATGTGTGAGAGAGTGTGTGTTTCAGAGAAAGGGAAAGAGATTAGGAAGAAGAAAATATTTCTGTATTTATACACACGGATGCATTTATTATTATTTTAAATTGTTTTAGCAGAACGAAAGAAAATATGGCCACATTGCCAAGTTCTAGTTTATTTTATATGGGAGCAAGTCACACTTTTGGTAAAATGTATCTGTCTGTGTGTAGCAGAATATGTTGAGGTTATCAGAAAGTAACCTGACACTGACTCTCTTTTTTAAGCCTATGCATTTTCTAAGCTGTGGAAGTTTAAAGTACAAATGTAAACTCGTTTATAATAGTATTAACAAATGTATTAAAAGCTTTGCAGAAGAGTCAGAGGTCATGATACTCCTGTTTTTGTGTATGTCAGAATACTGTTCTGTTAAAAGATATTCACTTCTTGCTTCTTTTAAATGAGAGGAAAAAAAAACTTACCGATGAATAGCCGAAGAGAGAATAAAAACACATTTGTACACTGTGCAAAGACATACACATTTCTGTATGCTCACCCATATTTTAGCTTGCTTTCATAATATATAAATATGCATACATATATACAAGGTTGAAGATATGTGTTAATACTCAAGCCTCTCACTTGTACCTAGAGACCTGAAAGATAGCAGTTAAAAAAGCTCTTGCTGGTTGTTGAAGTCAGGAGACCTCTTTCATTTATATAGCTCAATTAGATTCACAGTGACAAAGGTGTGAAGTCAATATACATGCCTGTGCATGTGTGTGTGTGTGCAAGAGAGAGAGAATTCCTCTGAAGCTCTGCAGTAAATCATAGTGTCACTTTCAGATATGTTATTATGATTCTTGACTGGTAAAGTGGATTCTATAATGAGTATCTTGCAGGAGTTTGGACGACACCTTTATAATTTTTAAAATATTCCTTCTTGTTTTGGGGGTCTGGTCCTGTGCTATATAGAGGCTGATAAAACATGGACCAAGGGCTATACAATTAAAATCAGTAAAAACAAAGAGCATTTGACATGACATTTTATTAATAGTACTTAATATTGTTTAGAAACCTGTTTAGCAGCAAACTTTACATTTTGACTGGATAATCCATAAGAAATGATTTTTATTGTGACTATTCTCTTTTACCAGTGTAGACATGCATCCTCTAGTCAGAAAATCAGTTATTTTTGTCCAGTTTTTAATACTGTTTTGATAGATAGGCTTCCAACCAGAGGTATATTGTGATTTCTTACTTAGATTGTTATAGTAATCTGGTCATCCATTAGAGGGATCCAGATGGCACAACTCTCACATTTTACCATCTTTTACCTTTTCCAACCCATTCACTGCATGGTGGACAGACGCTTTTTCTGATGTTTTTGCATAACAATCCTCACTCAAGCAACATCTAAAGTCTAGCCCTCTAATCCTGTTGGTTTAAAGCTTCCCACTTTCCAGAGTGGACAAACAAAGACTAGAAACTGATGGTCTATGAAAGAGGGGAGACTACACAAGAGAAAGACGTGTTATTGATCGGCCATTTGTCAGAAATATAGCCTCCCTTAAAAATTTTTGTTGTTGATTCTGTAATGAGATGCGCAGATGGGTGGGCAGCCTGGAAAATGAAAGAGGTGTTAGTAAACATTAAGATCAAACGTGAACAACGGTGCACAGGTGTTCTTCCAGCACCCTTTCCTCTCCGCCACCCCGCAGAGCGGGCAAGTAGAAGAGTCCACACATCTCAGTTGTGTGGAAGAGATGTCATCGCAGCGCGTACCTACATCAGTCTTTGGGTAGAAAGGGATGGATTGACTGCGCCTGATTTTAACTGCGCACACGAAGACCGGGGATTTTTTTTTTTTTAAAGCGGTTGGAGGTGTTCACAGCTAACAGCTGCCCAGGTGAATTGTGAGGAACGAGTACTTTGCACGACGGAAGCCGCCGTTAGGAAAATGAGCGTTCGCTCACCTAGAAGCAATGAATCGCATCGGCAGCTGGCTGAGATCGATGCCAGCTTGGAGAGAGGGAGGGAGAATGCTACAGGTGCCAACACCTTTTCTAGAATGGACGGTGCTTGACGGTTTGTGTGGGTGGGTAGGGAGGGATTGTGTCTGCCACGTGGTGTAAACCAATTCGCTTGTTTTTTTTCCCCCTCAAGTCTCTCAACCACCTTGACCAACATTTCTGGGTTAACCGTTGGAAAATAATGTTTGCTGCTGATTACTTCGTGCGACAAACCGCTGTTATAAGACAAAATAAAATGACTCGAGCGTTATTTATTGATGAAAGAGGACACCCCTCCCTCTCTCCCACTTCCTTTTTTTATGGGATAGGGAGGGAGGGAAGAGATTTGGAGTGTAATAGTTATGCAGGGTGTTCTCTGAGTGTTTGTTTTCTGAGAGCGGTCAAGATTTTTCGATCGACGCTCTTCGGCTACTGCTTGCCCAGTGGAGACAAGTTCACAAAAATACACTTATCATCCTCATTTCTGTTGGCGACTTAAGTGTGAACAAGCCTAGCAATTTTGCAGTTGACATCCTGACCGTTACAGGGCTGATGAGTCAGGTCCGTTGTCTTTAATCTAATTTTACTTTGCTTTTCGCTGGAATCGAAAATGTTTTGCGCGTCTCGTAGGTGCGGCCTGGATGTAGATCCAAGTATGTGTATCGTTCGCTGCTTTGTCCTACCGCCATGAAGATGAGTCGGAGAAGCTGAAATTTGTTGATTGGTTATCGCCACAGATTTGTTATGGAGAAACTGGCAATATGTGGACTTTTTTTGCCGCGCGTTTGGCGATCACGAAGCAGACGATATGTTGAGTAGGTTTTGCCGACTGAAAAACTTGGGATATGTCGACATATTTTGCCGATATGGGAATATTTCGACTGGACTGCACCACTCGTTTGCCAATAGAGAAATATGTCGACTGGCGTATTCCAGTTGTCGGGAAAGCTTGCCGACTTTTTTGTTGTTGTTGTCACATGTTTGCTGATGGATGGTTGTAAGATACCGGACATATAGGCTGAGTTTACGTCGCATTTTTTTTTTTTTTTTTGAAAAACCACTGAAGCCGTGACATCGGCCATGCTTGACGTGGCAGGCGAATTTTGTAAACAAGAAAGCGGATGATTTGCTTCTATTATGGTCACGGTCAAATGTAGGTCCGGCCCAAACTTCACAGTTTACTCCGGTACTGCGGGGCAGTGACAGGAAATCTCAATTCTGATGGGACTATAAATGAATAAAACTCGAAGGATGATAGAGGCGTACGTTAAGGACCCCCTTCCCCACCTCCACAACACTCACCAGAAATATTGGGGACAGAGTAAAGGCACCTGAGATGAAGCAGCAACGGCCAAAATCTCAGTTGCATCAAACATCAAAGTAGGTAATAAGAAATACTTAGACATCCAGTAAGGAGATAAAAGGTGTCAGCAGATTACAAATATTTAGTCCCACGCCGGTGTATAATGATAACTAACATATTGTTGTTGTAGTTTAATTCTCATAACAATCACTGTGCGGAGTTTTAATACCGATAAAGTAGGAAGTGTGTGTGGGGGGAAGCTATTAGTAGTAACAGCTTTTTGATACGAAAAATAATAATACAAAAATGAAATGGGGACTGGTCGAGTTGAGCTTGCAGAGGTAGATGGGTTATGTCGGTGAGAAATAGATTGGAAGGGAGTTTCAATTGCTGTTTGCCAGCTGTGTATCCGGTATGTAGAGGAGTTCGTGATGGGGGCCGAGGGGTGAGGAGTGAATGTACTTTGCACATATAAACTCAGGTGAGTTTATTGGCCGTGCCAGAACGCCGTTAAATGTGGCAGATCCGGTGTTGGACAGAGTGCTGGCGAAAACAGTGGGTTGGCTGGAATTTTACGCCGTACAGGCAAATGAGTATATTATGACGAGGAAGTACTCTCTGTGTGTGTGTGTGTGAGTGAGAGAGAGAGGGACAATGGGTGAGGTGTGTAGTGTAGTAGTAAAACGCTTGCTTGTCATTACCGCAGTAGGGGTTGTGAGCTCGAGGTTCAGATCTCGTCGCGGGACATTGATATATTTTTTTTCTCTCTGGTCATGAGACTTTTGAAGGGCTGGCCACTGGGTCTGCGCCCTTCATCTTTCTTTTCCCTAATAGCGCAAAATCTGATGAAAGCAGTTTCCTACCAAATTAACCAACCATCCAAACAACAATAGCTTCTAAACATACATTTCCTAGATTTTAGTTGCTTTTGGGATCATCGCCTATGACTAGCAGTTCATTAATGTGTGCAAGAAGGACTTTTAACCTACAGTCATGTGTTGGGTTATATGAGCGGTTCATAAATTACAGAGGTTGAGCCGTTACAGGCACTTTTATGGACAGAACGGACATGATGATGATCGAGCAATCGGGCACAGGATCTGTCGACAGGGTAACAACACTAGGCGCACTTTTACCCCCATAGCATCTGCGCTTTAGGACCACTTTTAGGCGTATTTTGCGAGCAGTCGTAAATTTGTCCACAAGCTGCAACGTGTAGTACAAACGACTGCCTGGCTATTGACTAACTTCCCTCACCCACCCATCCTCTGTGTACCTCTGCGCTGATGTTGCCGAAGCTTGGTCCAGGACCTGGTCAAGATTCGAGCAGCACGACTGGCAACGCCAAACAGGATGCACTCATTGCTTGCAGTTTGCGAAATTAGAAGGTTTTATGAGAATGAGGGAGTAGCAATTTATGGGAGTGATCATCCAGCTTTCTCAATGGGCAGATTCATGGAGGATTATTGATTGCCCTTTGTTCTGTACAGGTGATGTATGCGGAAAAAAAACGAATATTAGGCAGACAGATAAAGAGAACCGTGGAAAATGTGGAAGATATAACAGTTTTGGAGGATTAATAATGAGGTTTTGTTCTTGACTGTTCGTACTGTTCACTTGGTAACAGGAGTCGACATTTTGCCAGAGAAATCCACAAAGACTTAGCGAAACGGGACCAGGTATTTAGATGGTGCACTGATGGCCTGTCCACTGATGCAAAATGACCGGCATGCCCGATGACATTTGACTAAGATAAGTGCGTCCACATAACTTCGCCCGACTACAAACAAATATACAACTAACTTATTGGCTGTTTAGTCGCCTATTTTAATCTTCCAGAACTGTGTGCGTTTGATTGAAGCAGGTTTGATTAAAAAAAAAAAGGTTACACAGGAAAAGCCTTGTCGAATGCGAAGCCTGTCCAGGGACTGTTCTTGCTGCCTCGTTATGAAGAAGTCAAAGAACACACCTGAAACACCTGGTCTTAGTATCGACCATTTCCACCTGACTGAGCAATGCTATTATAAACGGCTGAAAAGCCTTTCTTTGTTAATTGGACTCGTTAATGAATTTATTTATACTCGTATTCATCCGTTACCTACCGTGTCCTAATCTATTCCCTGAACTGTATACCATGCAAGTGTCCGTCCATTTCTATTTTCTGATGCCGGGTCTTTAGATTGGCTCAAAAGAAAGGCTACACGGTACGCTGCTTCTCTGCTAATTTTGCAGACGGAGATCAATAAATAAACAAATAAGTAAGCAAATAAAAGTCCTAGTTGTCCTACAGCTTGTTTCAATAGTCGGAAACTTACTAGCGTAGAGACCGTTTGGGGAGAGGTGGATGTTGTGTGATCCCATAGCAACACGCTGCATACGAGGTCGCAGTTTTACTGAGCGATACAGTGGTGTCTTTATAATATTGGTCTTGTGTTGTTTTCTTCACATCGCTACCTACTGAACACATGAGTAACTTGAATATTTCGGCTGACTTTATTTATGTACGGAGGTTCGTATAAGAAACGGTATCACTTTAGTGCAGCTCCGGATGGTTCCGGAATCGTGCAGTCAGACCGCTGATGATTGACTTCCCCTTGACGGCGCTGGCACCAGACACGTCTTGTTAGCGGATGAATATGCAGATGACAGCACGGACCCCAGCAGGCCTGGCGATTCAGACTTAATTCGTTGATTAAAAATTTAAGGCAAAATTGAGCGGCACGTGTCTGACCCTCGGGCTGCCTCCATGCAGCAGATGTCATTCTCTGCTCTCCACCTTTTGCCTGCTGTAGTATATTGGTCGGTCTTTTTGCTCTCTGCTGACTGACTAGCTTCCTGCTGACTGTCCTCATCATTCGTGACCCGTTGTCCCAGCAGACCGCGAGTCCTTGCCTCTCACTTTCTGCACTGGGGCTTTAAGCAGGCTTACATGGGACTTGAGAGAGGAGGACGACCCTTTCATGCATGCTGCTGAGCGCAGTCATAAAGTACTGCCTACAGTCAAATCGGATTAAAACTGTGAAGCTTCGGTGACACGGAATAACGCTCTCTGTCTCTTCCCCTTAAATTCCCCCATCAGCAGCAACCTTGCACAGACGATTGCCTTATTGGCATCCTCTTTGGAAAACTGCAAGCAGAGAGAGAGAGAGGAGTAAGTGGAGGGAGGAGGGATATCGGGACTGTGTGGTGTGGGAGGATGCAGGGAGGTGTTAAGTATTGTCAGAGCTTTTTCCTTCCATGACACAGTACATTTTGTATTCCCAGTTCTCTTGCGGAGTCCGTCTCAGCCCTCGATGACGATGTGGCGACGTGTTGGGAGACTGCGTCTAAGTCTTTCGACAACTGAAAGCACACACTCTCTCTCTCTCACACACACACATAAAAGGACACGATTTAAATGTTTGACTTTAAAGGCCTTTTAACGAAGCAAATGCCGTAAACGTTTGACCAGGTTTGGTAAAGCTGTGTGTGAAGGTAACGAGAAACCAAACTTGTTTGCCGATACATTTGTTATACAATGGGAGTTTGGGGCACTAAGGTGACTTAATTTTTCAGTACTTTTCCAGGTTAAGAACGTCCTTTCCTTGAAGCCCTGGTGTCTACTACTTGGACGTTTGTACTCTTGATATCCGTGAAACGACCGAAGGATTTTGAGAATGTTTAACCACGGATATGTATTAATACAAGCTTTCTGAAACTTCTGCACTGCAGAAAATGTAACCGAGGGACAATTCTTAACCAGAGCCTTTGTATAGACAGAAGGCACGCTGGTATACACCAGTAAGTCTGTAATACTAATTCATCATTGTTGTATCAGAGGAAATAGTAATTTGTTTTATTATAGTTTTGTGTTCACCAGCGACACCAGTGCCCCTAACCTCCACCTCCCGTGGAAAATTCTGTAGTGATTAAACACAGTGCTTCAGTACTGTCGGTCTGTATGACCGACTGATTGATCGACCCCATTATTTACAGCCAGATTGCCTCCTATTCCCCCATTTACGTCGTTGCATATTCACACACACGCACGCATTCACCCGGGGTGCACGCCTAAGACAGGCAAGCGATGAAGGTGTGTGTTGTGACAGGTCTCTCAAGAGCCCACAGTCGGCAGGGCACGGAGACTCCTGCTGAGACTTGTCGGTGTTTCGAAATGGTGCGACCAGGCTGACACATGGCGCAGTCAGGCGGCTGCTCCACGTTTAGGCACCGTCGTCTACTTCCTGCCACAACACCGTCAAGTGGGAGAGGGGGTGACTAGAATCGAACGGCTTCACCCAGAGATTGCCACAGCCTTTGCCACCTCCTCCCTTCTTTCTCCTCCCAGTACTTCCTCGTGTGTGTGTGTGTGCTTGCTAATCGGTCGTGGCCCTGTCAAAACGATCACTGTGTGACGACGACAGTCAGAGGTTTTCGAGAACTTTGTGTCGCAACCAGCTTGAGAGATTTACAGGGTGCTGGTCGCTGACGGGTGGATTGAAACATGACTATGGCCGTCATCGCCGGTCGTCGAGGGCAGTAGCTGCAGGGCTGGAGTCCGGTGCTGGTCGTCCTTTGTTTCACTTCTGCTGGCAGCTTCATCTCCTGTCTCACTTATCCCACCTTTCCTGCTATTTTTTTTACAGGAGAGCGCCGTGGGGGGTTGCGAGAAGTGCCGTCAGCCGGTCTTGATGCTCAGAGCAATCAGATCGCGACATATTCAGTTGACAGCTTGTCGGGGAGGGGGAGTGCAGCGTTCGAATTCTCAACAAACATCGTGTGCCTCTGATAGCTTGGCCCACACAGCTCTTTTTTCTCTACCATCGGCTCTTTGTTTGCCCCCATCGAGCACGCCAGTGGAAACCTTGGACTGTGTTCGGCCTACTTGCTTCGCGCCGTGTGACAATCGTTGGCTGTTGAGGTGTTTTCTTTCGTTAAAAAAAAAAAACGCACAGGAAAAGGCTTTCTGCACGCGAGGTGGTGGAATATCTTCCTAAACGTGGATCGACAGTAACGGTGCTGCTTCCTCCTGTCCTGTAAGTCTTGCTGTGTCTGGAATGGTCACAGTGCGACTGTCAACGTCAGTGTGGACGGAGCCTGTATTTAGGGGAAAGGAAGAGAGTGTGTGGGAGAAGGAACGATCACAGTTCTGGTATTGATTAACGTCACAGGGCTGGCTGGCAGGGAAGTTGAGGAACCTGCTGGCTGCACGCTCTGCGCTTGGCCAGAGAGAGAGAAAGAGAGCTGAAGGCTGGTACCGTTGACAGACCGAATCGCGTGCTGCAGTAGATTTCCGTCAGCTGAAGGCACGTGTGCATGTCTGTGTGCTTGTGTGTGCGCATGTGCGTGGGGACACGAGGGACCGACGACCGTAGTGTGTCGACAACGCAGTTGTAGCGGTAGTGATGATGGTGATGTTGGTGTAACCATCACTACTTGTACCAGATGCGTCCCTTTCGGGTCCAACTCATGTAATTCTGTTTCTACGTTGTGCTCAGCCACGCGTGACGAGGATAACTAAGAACCAGGACAGAAAAGAAAAAAAAAAAGCCGAGACCGGAACCCACTACCAAAAAAGCCCGCTGTCCTTTCTGGGGGAATCTTTAAGTCGGCTTGAACCCAAAGATGTGCCTCTGACGATGGCCTCGTGACCTGCCAACATGACCTGTCTTCGCTCAGCATCAGACAACATCCTTCCGTCGTCGTCGGCACAACCGCGGCTTTGACAACCAGCCATCTACTGCTGCTGCTGTCACTGCAACTGCATCTTCCTCCCCTTCCCCAGACCTCTACCCCCGTCTTCGGTCAACGCCCCCGCCCCCCACTTTACCGGCCTCGCGCAGCTGGCCGGTTACCTGGGACTCGCCACCGCGGCGGCGTCGGAGCCTTTTGATCGACGCTCGACTGGCGTCCCGTTACCACGACAACAGAGGACGTACTCTTTTTGCTCACTCGGGATAGCTCGGACGCGTGTACCGAAACGCTAAAGGAAAGATGGAGCCCAGTTTCAAGGTGGACAAGTGGACTCACAATCTTGGGTAAGCCAGTTCTGGGGGTCTTCGATCTAGACCAGCTATTTTGTTTTCTTCCTTTACTTTTTCCTTTTTATTTATTTATTTTTTTTGTTGTTGTTTTGAGTTGAGGATTAGAATGGTGAAGTCCGGCCGTTGTGGGGATGTTTTCTCTATATTGGGTTTTGGGCTTTGCGAATGACTATCTCAATGCATGGTGTTGACCTTGATCCGTGTTGATATTTATTTGTTTTTACCATTTTCTGAGAATTTGGGGTTTTTTTCCGGTTTGGTTCTGCCCTAAGGAAGGTCTAGCTTGAATTTGTGCAGCTGGCTTTTGGACATAAAGAGAGAGTATGTGTGAGAATGAGAGGTAGCTTCAAATCTCAAATATACGAGGAATTAATTTTTATATGTACTTGTTCTTACATGTTTTCAAATTGTGTTGAGCTATCAACATGTCAGGTTTTGTGGCTGAGTGTAGCACTTGTAACTATTGCGTGTTTGGGTCACCGCGAATGAACTGTAATCACTCACCGCTATCTGCCCCACACCCGTCTACTCTCTAGGGGGTGACAAAAAACCGGCATCGTTTGTTCTTGTGAAATAATTGATAAAGAGCGCACACACTTTATACCCCAGCTCTGGTTCATAACCCCCTCTTCTAAAAATACAGGCTTCTTCCGCACTGGCTGGCGGGGAGATAATAGTAATACTGAGTCACTGTTGTGTATTGTGACACAGCACAGTCCTAGCAACCATGCACAGTGCCTCGGGGACGACGAACCGTGACAAGGATATGTAACAGTCCTTTGTAAAGTAGTTGCCAGCCTGGGTCTTGTCAGTCCTTGCGTTTCATGCCACCAATACTTTATACAACAAGATCACCCAGTTCGGGGAATTCCGTAAGCGCGAGAGCAGAGTTCAGTCCCTTTGCTCGTCCATGCTGTTTTTTGAGGAAAGCTAAGAGAAGTCCTGGTGGCGATTTTTGCAGTGTAATTAACTGTACAAATACCGGCCAGAAAGAAGCAAGGCTAAATTCATACTTACAATGTTCTCTTTTATATTGCCTTAAAGGTTACTTTGCCACTTGTGGAAGTAGCTTTTCTGTATTTATTTTGCGCTTTTTATGTTCTGTATGTATGAATGTATGTGTATATGTGTGTGTGTCCTTTTATTTCCTCATCTCATAATCTGGGTATTACAGTAAACTAATCTGAAAATGTTAAGCTCACAACAACAAATGACAAAATAAAACCAAAACAAACTAGCATTTTAAAGTGTTTGAAGTCATTTCATTAAGTAAACAAGGAGAAATAATATATAGAAGAGTATTAAACAACAAATATACATACCCAAACAACAACACAAATTGAACAATAATATATACCATTGCATGGAACAGTGTGTGCTATGAAGCCACTAGTAGTAAATGTGCAACTCGAAGCATGGACGAGTTAAGGGAGACTGAATATTTAATGAAGGAAATCGGCGGAATGAACGATCTGTATAATATAACATCGTTTATTCAGCGAAAGAGGACAAGACAGGTAGCAAGGTCACTGATCCGCACGACTCAGGGGGTAGCTTGTTTAGGGTGTGCCGACCATCAGTCTGACGTGCTGCTAGCGATCTCTTGTCAACTTGACGTCTTTAGTATCACTACATACCCCTGGTGAGACATCCGGTCAAGTTGCCCCTTCCTCTACTCTCGCCACGACTTGACCATGCCTAGTTGTTATTCTTTTCATACCCGATAACCTAGTCCCCACTCTCCCCGACGTTTTTATTACATAACTAAAACATTTTTTTCTACTTAAAGAAACTTGCCAGGCTACCGGGTGTTGTCCGAGATTGTTAAAATTTATGCAAAACTCTTGCGTAAGGGAGGTGACAACAGAAATTGTCATTTCTCGTAGGCAGTAAATCTCTTGCACTGCCACTGAACAAACATAGGCAAACATAAGAGGAAAAAAGGAACCCTTCCCCCAAAATAGCTGATTTTAGAGCCCACTATTCTTGGCGTGAGAAAAACTTACGACTTGAAGCAAAAAGCTTTGCCTTTTACCGCCAAGGCCTGAGAAATGGCAAATGTAAGACGAGCTCAGAGCTTTTAGCACCGGATTGCATGAAAACCCTTTTTTTGCGAACATTCTTCGTGGATGTTCTCTGTGTAAGTTAAACATTCATCCTGGACATTTAGTTGTCGAGCAGTTTCTTACTGGCCGCTCATGTGCACCGACGTTTTGAACCTCTTACCAAGCATAAACAAACGTAACGGTCACGGTAAACTATACAAAGTAGATGGCGCCGCTGTCACTGTCGCCCGCTGATGACAAAAGCTTAAAGCCTGCGCATGTCCGTGGCATCTCACTGGGGAGAACAGAGCTCATAGCAACACGCAAACAGTGAAGACTGTCGCGAAGAAACTTGTTTAGTACCAAATCAAAGAGAACAACAGCCAGCGGTAAGGAGGCTGACTGGAGCAGGGGACCCCGCCTACGGCGATGAGGACTTGCTTACATCGTCACCAAGAACGCGACAAACGAGTTGATTGTGCTCTGACTGCTTGACCAGCACAACTCATTGATCGCACAATCATCGCAAAGCTTAATTACAGCGTAGTGATGAATGTGATTAAAGGAGAGACATCGAGAGAACGAGATTATTGCTACCCGTGGGGTACATAGCTGCTCAAGCACAAGGAACCCAGAACTCAAGAATGTATTTTGCTGTTGTATGCAAAAAGCTTCAAGTTATGTAATGTATCCAGCAAACTTATAAAACTGATTATATTTTTTTTTCATCCTTCCTAATCCGCAGAAATTATTGTAGATGTTTGTTTTTCTCTGTGTCTTGAAGGAATGTGTTGGCAAGTCGTTTGAGATGTTCGCTTCCACGAACGTTTCTTTTATCTGCTCGTCTTCGTTGCCGAGCGGCGTGAACCACCACCATTCCACATCCCTTTCTCTCGACATCGTCTCGCTCTCCTTTGCTATCTAATATCTTTTCATCTCCCCACCCTAGCCTTTCACTCCTCTTGTCCATGTCTATAACGAAGCTGACTCACCATTGATTTTGTGTGTTTTGTTTATCGAACTGCAAAGCCCATTGTGTGCAAGGTAGCCATCAGCCATGAGAGCAATTTAGCGCTTGTCTATTCCTTTCTTTAAACTGTGGACGTGTGTAAGTGAGGGGAAGGGGTGCACGGGGCATTTTTCATTTTATGAAAGTGAAGGTCGGTCTTATACAGAACGTTGAACCTAGCCTAGATTGGGCACCAGCGCTGTATCAGTTCCCAGTTTTAGTGGGGAAGAATAGAAGACAGGGGAACGCTGGCAGTGAAGCTGACCTGTACATTTTTGGAGTAAGTCAGAAGTGAGGTTATCATTCATCGGTATCTTGTAGCTGAAGATTATTCTTAACTGGACACAACTCGTCGAATATGGTTGATGAATGTTTGCATGACGGATTCAAGAATAGGTGTCCAGATAAGGCCATCGACAAAGGGCCATCAGCTCTCATTGAAAGAGGTTTTGCACCGTACTTGTGAGCTGTTTACTGTATCGGCATACCTGCCAGTGTCTCGTCGCACCTACGTCTCTCTCTTCCTACTATCTACCCTCTCCTCTATCACTCCCCTAACACTTCCAGTACCCCCCATCCCCCTGTTACACGGTATGAAGCGCACTTGTGATCTTTAACTTTGGTCCTCGTCTTAGCCGGAAGCGGCAACAACAAACCGGTCGCCATGGAAACGGGGTTTCCCCATTCTCTGTTCCCGTATCGCTGGTGTGGGCAAACCACCCCGATGTTTGTCAAAGGGTTTATAGATTGCATTCTGCTTTGGAGCCCGTGTTGTGCTTTGCATGTGGTCTTGAGGCGGACAGCTTTACTTAGAGAAGGATGCCATGACATCTATAAGCAAGCTTTTTATTTTCGCTTGCAGCCCGCTCGCGACTGTATTTTCTCCACAAAATTCTGCCACCCATGTGCATACTGTCTTTTATTTTTTATTTTTTAAACCAGCAGTCAATATGCAGAGCTTCAAATATATACATATATAATTTATAAACTTGCGACTGATTTTGCTAAAGCGAACTGCATCGAAAGCGAAGGTTTTATTTCTGTCGGATTGTTTTTGTTTTTGTGTTCACGTCTTGATTTCTTTTAATTTATAGAGAGCTTAACGTGTGTGATTAACTTGCTAACTCGGCAGATGTGCCTTAGACAGTTTTGGTGTTAGAGGTTAGGATTAGTTTTGGGTTATTCATGCATGCGTTGAACAGGGCATTAGCAGAAACTCGTCGGGAAAGATAGAGCTTCTACCCCACCCCCGCTCTCTTGGCAAGCTTATTACGCAAAACATGACAGGTATACTCAGTAGATTGTCATCAACGCTGTGTAATTAGGCAGGCGGCTTGGTCCGATCGATTCTCTTTCCAGTGTAGATGCGGATGAGCAAACACACTGCTGGGCATGTTCCTGGTTAAACAAAAGCCTTGGGCGGGACACGGTCGTCTGGCAAAACATACCTGGTTCTATCCGCCAGCAGCTGATAGGCAGTAGCTTATACACATATTCCAAAGATTTAACTTGAAGACACGCACACAAACACAAGTATGATAGCCTTATAAGACAGGCAGACAGGAAGCCCAACAAAACATTGCAACCACGGCTATTGTATCCCAGCCGGAACAGCAGTGTTACCTTTCTTATTATGCATGTTACACATGCCATTTTACAGGAAATCAGTAGCTGATAATCATGCATGCAGTTTTGCTGGGTTGTCATTTAACGCACTTTTGTCCTGTCAAAAGCTTTGTGTAGAGGCCGGGTGTTGGTGTTATCAGGACGTCAGAAGTGGCAGGTGAGCGAGGCAGGAAGCCTGTGGTCGAAGGCCAGGTAGGGACACCAGGCACAGGGTGTGAGGTATTGGATACCTAATATTGTGATTAAACGGTAAGGGCGCTGGCCTTTGTACGTGCCAGTACATGTTTACATTTACGTGTGTGTGTGTGAGAGAGAGAGCGGGGGTGGTCTGTTGTTTACCTCCTCGTGAGCACTACATATATTGAAAACGTTCTCGGTGCGAGAAACCGTCACAACAAACATGAATGTTTGTCGTTTGTTGTCTGGCAAAGGCCTCAGGAAGCTATTTAGTGCAGGCGGCGTTGTGTACGTGCGCGTGGAGTCTTGTGTAGCCATTGATTTCGCTTGCCTTGGGAAATAACGCACTTTCGCAAATGAAACCTGTCCAACTCCGGGTGTTAGTTATTTTCACGGCTGACAGCTGGGGTGGAAATGACCCCTAGGGGTCGTGACATTCCTCCCGACAACATCCTGAGGCCAGAAGGCCGACCAGTGACGTGCAGACGGATTAGTTACGAAAAAATTGCATATTAATCCATACTGCCGCCATTCAGTGTTAAAATAAAAATAATCTTATAGTAAATGTGAAACGTGCCTCGTTAAAACCCAGACACACACGGACAAACGCAGTTCAGCTGCATTGAGTTAAATGCATTAAACTTAATGTAAATACAAATAAATATCCAACTTTCTGACGACAGGGGAAACCAGTAACCAGCAGTACAGTGGTTTCGTCACTTAAAATTATGCACGCGCGTCCAGACACGCAGACATGCGCGCACTCCATAATTCCACGCCCCGCGCATCCATCCGGCAAGAGCCGCAGCAACTCAGAGTCATTGGCCACGTCAGCGCTGTCCAAGGTTTCTGTAAAGCCCACCTCTCCTCCTGACCTGCCTCCCCCAGCCCTCCGTGTCTTCAACGGATTCGCACACAGTTTGATTCGGGTTTAGCCACTTTGTCTTCTCGCTCTGATGGCGATGGCGGTGTCGGCAACCATGCAGCCTGTGTGTTCACGCAGTCCCGTGCCAGACCGAGTTCAGTGGACGAGAGCTTCGTTGTCCCGAGTAACACTCTGATGACGATGCTGAACTCTCTATGGCGTGCACATGACCTCAGGTCGCGGGGAGAGCCGGCTTTGGCATTGGTGTCGCCGGTGTTGTGATTGTTGTGATGCAGCAAACTACTTCACTTCTTAGCTTTATTATTTGTTTTTGTTCATTTTACCTTGGTTTGTCTGTTGTTTTTGTTTTCAAGTTCTTGTCGATTTCTGTTGCGCTTTTGCATATAAGCGAATGGTCGTCTCAAAGCGGATTACATCGCTAGTTTAAAAACCATGTATTGTCCTAGTATATGAACGAATGATCGTGTCAGACATATAAATACATCGCTTTATTTAATACATTTATTGTTCTAGCAAGTGAGTGAATTTTCATCTGACAGCGGGTTACATCATTACCTCGTAGACAGATGCTGTTATGAGCCAATCATCGTCTCAAAATACCCTTCATCGCCGTTTAACAAGATAGTCATTACATCTTGTCTGCGTCACGTGTCTGTGGCCGGCACATGCGCACTTGAGAAATGGCTATCTCGTGCGAAAGGTCCGGATCGTGACGCCGGCAATGAAAATTAAACTCAAATTATGGCCGTGCTGGTAAATCCGTAAAGAGAATAAACAAGAGAGACAGGAAGGAATAAAGAAAAGCAATCTCTCGCCAACGTGGTGGTACGTGAAAGCGGCAAGGTTAAAGCTAATCACAAATTATGATCGTGCTGGTAAATCCGTAAAGATAATAAAAGGGAGAGAGGAAGAATAAAGAACACGTTGTTGCACGTGAAAGCGGCATGTCGCAATTTAAATGAGGAGGACAGTCAATGAGGCCGACGACAGAGGGGACAGCTGGGACCGCACGTTACTTTGGTGTATTTGTATACAATCAGGATATCACGATTGTCACCTGTGTATGTGGCGGTGTTTGTAGGCGCGTTTTTCGAGGACGGAGGGAGGGTGTGTTCTGGAAAATAGTATCTTGCACAGACCTTTACCCAGTCACAGAGAGGACGGGGGAGCTGCACCCGACTGTTCCTTCACGATACTGTCTTGCGTCACTAAAGTACGAAAATAGATTCTGAGAGATGCGTTGCTAGGCGATTAGGTAATTGTAATAGCATCGTAGTTGTCATTATTTGTCATCATTATCGTGTTGCTTGCACTGCATGTAACTGTAGGTGCGTTAGACGGCACTAGGCGATTGGCATTGCTCAACTCCACAGAATAAACTATCTTAACGGAATATGCGGTCTGTCGGTCACCAGAACGTCTGCTTACACCCAGTCCCTCACAATGTCTGCTTCGTCTTTCCCTCGCTCACAAGTTGTAACGTCTGCTTACTATCACACACTCACAAGTAGTAGTGTCAGCTGACTTTCTCACTCGCTTTTCATTTTTTTTTCTTTTGATGTTATGTGCGTCGAAGCAGTTGTGACACCGTATCCGTGTATAATGTCTACGCATGCGTGTGTGCTCAATAGAGAGAGAGAATGGAGAGTGACAGGGAATCCTGCTGTCTGCAAAATGCCACCCGTAGGCAGCATTGCACCCGGCGACTGGGCAAGCTGTGCTAGAGACGCCATTGATCCTGGCTGGCGCGACGCTGCCAGCCGATTAGTTGATGTCAGACGGCGCACGACTCGCCACATCGCTTTTCCGCCCGGAGACTCCATATCGAGATCGGCGGGTGGAAGATAGGCAATGCCTCGGGTGTAACGTAACAGGCTCAATCCGGTTACCCCCTCCTAACAGAGCTTTCAAGGCCGCGAGCACCTGCAGTGTGGTTGGAATCCTCGTAGATTCGCGTTTTTTCTCGCGAGTTTTATATCTGGAAACCATTTTGCCGGGTAACGTCGCTGGTGGCAAGTCGTTTCTCTTCAGTTGAAATTACTCCCATTCTCTCTCACTAACGCACATTAAGGCTTTTGGAGGACCAAAGAGGTTGTCCTTTTTGGTCGACGTCTAGAGTCTCGTGATGGATTTTCCTGACATAGATGGCTCGTCAACACTCGGTACTGTCGCTACTATTATTTTTGGGCTTCCCTTGGCTTAAAACACAAACACACGAAAGTTTAGGGTGGGTAGCTTGCTGTCACTTTGCCCTTATTCAGAAGTTCCCTACAGAGAAAATGCTTGGCGCCAGGCCACGTGCGCAGTAGACTATTTAAACAACGCACATCGTAGATAAGTGGTAAATAAACAGCGGGCGAGCGTGTTTTGAGCAGAAATTTATAGAACGTTGTAAAACAGTGCCTGCGTTTACAGCTAAGATTAGTTCTGATCACATGCCTGGAATCACCACTTCATAAGAGCTGTTCCTATTGTGGCTCCCACAACCCAGTCCCCACAACAACCACCCTCGATCCTTTGTGCGTTTTGACCAAGGTGAATGAAATGGATACCTGGTTGTCTGGGTAACAAGGCTTGCGTGTTCCTTCGGCTTAATGTTTGATTAGTCAGGACCAAGGACAGTCACTTTCACTGCTATTCAGACCAGCTTGACATCGATCTCAACCAACAGATAGACTAACATGAAGATTGGTGTATACTCTGGTGCAGACGTATGTTCAAGTATCGACATTTTCAGTTGGTTTGTACTTGAAAGATGTGCAACGGGGATAATATTCTCCCTAAACAGTAACGGTCATCGGATAAAAATATGATTGGGACTAACTGGCAGAGAGCCTGCCTGTAGGGTCAGGGGACTAGAGCCTTACAATAGGGTCAGTGAGTGAGAACCTGACAACCGAGGTCAGTATAAAAAGTTGACAGGAACTTGGTGTAGGGGAGGTGAATTAATGGTTTTACATAATTTACATTTTGCTTAAAATGTTCTGCTCAGTAGATATTGATAGCGTATTGCGATGGTAATGCGCGGGTGTGCGTGGTTAGATCACTTGCTGTCTGCGCAGGTCAGCGTGAAGGCCTGTGTAGACGGTACTGCATCCTTACATCGTCGGTCACTGCTGGTTGTTTGCCAGAAAAGACTGGTGGCCTCGCTCCTCCATGTTGATTCTGTCGTCCGCACACACACACACACTCTGTCTCTCATAAACATGCGCTCAGATTCACAGACAAGGAACAAACGCACAAACGCATGTCTCTTTTCTCAAACTTACATCCTCCAGCGCTATTTTTTCTAAAATTTATTACTATTTTTGTATTTGGTTGCTATGATACTGGTGGCTACGTTGCGTACGCAATATAACTTGGGAAAGTAGAGATCGCAGAGGGGTCGGTGGCCTCTTAAAGATTACCGGGAGGTAAAGCAGCAATGTCGCCAACTAAATGGTTTCTACCTTGATGGAGAGCGAGGTGCACTTCAGTCCCTGACATTCATCAGCCATTTGCGGTCGTCCCTTGATGGATGCTAATGGCACAACGACCGGAATAGCAGCAGCCGGCTGTGGTCCATTACTAGCTGTGCAATAAGAATATGCAGCAAGACACGCGGGCCATTTGCCTTTGCGCGGGTGGGACCAGCAGCTTGCGTCACGGTGCACCTGAGGCTTCAGGTAGACCGGAAGTGCGTACCTTCCTGTTGATCAGTGCCCTGCTGCCATCCCTCCTGCTCACTCTCCCCACCCTGACCACAAAGACTCACTCCACGTGACGTTACATAGTTATCTCCCATAGCGCCTTACTCCCCACCGAGAGACCAACAGTATATTTCTGGCAGAGTCCCAGACAGGCAGACCCACAGGACATGCACACCAAAGCCCTGATATGTAGCGACATAACTCACTAGACACCATGGTTACTGCTTTCGCGAATACAGTGGGCAACTGAATCCTCACTTCATCATCCAGACCGATACCTCTAGAGAATGCCGTTGTTATCCTCGCCACTGTCCTGGAAATCAGCTCGCCTTCATCTGTGACGTCTTCTGATGGATACAGTTATAAAAATCCTTGAAAGGCATTGTCGAATATTTGATTGCACTGTTTACCTTATTTCCCAGCCATTGTATTAAAAGCGCCTTTGTAGACTAACGCAGTAGTGCGACAGGTCAGTGAGAGAGAGAATTTGTTGTGTACACCAAGCTCCTTCCTGTGGTCAACGATGCTGGTCGTACTCGACGTTGCAAAGTTTTATTCTAGCAGAGAGCGAGAGACAAGAAGAAAAAAAAAATGACCACCTGACTACAGCGTAGCTATCGGGGTCCCCCGCTGCCCCTCATGTCATTAATCATGAAGCCGCGGCTGGTACGCTGCACTCACACGGCGCAACTTAATTCCAGGAAATGTGCCGCCAAGAACTAGTCCCACCACCTAAAAAAAAAAAAAAAAAAATCCAAAACGACAACAGTATCGAGCTTTTATCGAATTGGGATCGACTTTTCTCTTTGCAGACACCTACTTTACTCAAAAGTTGTGGGAGGGAATCTCTTTCTGGAAGCTGAAAGATGCTCTCTTTTTTGGTTGCTATTTTTATTGTTTTGTTTTTGTGTGTATGTGTTTGAAGACATCTGGAGGAGATGCGACTATTGCTGTAGTCGTGCTGTGGGAACTGGTCTTAAGATAACGTCAATTAACGTCTAAGGCTGTGGGTTGTCAGGCACGGCTGTCGTGGAGTTTGCTGGGAGAATTACCTCCACAGGGGAATATGCGCTCTTGAGATTCAATTATTATTGTTATAATATTACAGCCGCGTATTTGCCATGGTCGGAGGAAACAAAGATACTTGACTAAGTATTCTCGGCACTTTATTAACGCCCACTTCCGGACTTCTGGGGAGGACTGAGCATAGCTGAAGTACGTGGTTTCTGGTTTGAACGGGTAAAAGCACAGGCGGGTTGAGTCTTGATTAGTCGTCCACTAATCTCAAACGTTACATAAGTCCCAGTAGATTGCAGTTAAACAATAACTAACCCTAACCCTAGTAGTAAAGAGTTATTGATAAAAGGGAGGCGAACAGCTGTATGTGGTGCCATGCTGTGCTTTGGTTCTTTGCTCCTGCTTGTTGATGTCATGGGACTTTTTACTGCCTCTTCTCAAGTAACAAGAAAACAATTTTTAACAAAGCCGAGTTGGGAAAGGGTGGGGGAGATCTAACAAAAACAACAAAAAAACAAAACAAAACAAAACAAAACAAACAACATAAAAATCGTGGATCTGGCATGCAGGGAGTCCGCTGATTGCAGTGGGCAGCTATGACCACAGGTGGATGGAGTGTGGCAGTCCATCACGGGCGACGTTTTTTCAGTCTAACCGGACCTTAACTATGTGAACTGGAGAGCGGGAAGAGGTTTCAGTTTCATTTGGTGTCAGATTTATGAAGGGAGGAGTGGGAGAAAATCACTAGCATAACAATGGTTGCGAACGCTGAAACGGAGGAACGTTCAGAATGGGCAGGATGGTGCCGAAAGGGAGGAGGCTGCAGCAGCAGAAACTCACGAGAGCTGTACTGTTGTACTGATTACGGAGTGTGTGAACAGACGAATCGCTGTTAACAAAAGTGTGTGTTGTGCTGTGATCGAATGAACGATTTAAATGACCAAGACATACGATGACACGCGTGTCTGCATGGAGAATGGGAGACCTGCACTCCTTTCCTTGCCTGCCCTCCAGCCTCCTGATCTTCCTTCTCCGCGCAATCTTGACATACATCTTTATGCTGAAATTGCCGGCATGTCTCCGGTGTGGCGGCATTTACAGTGCAAATACAAGTGAGACCCTTTTTCAGAATTGCCCGAAGATGTCTGTCATCCTTAGCATTCTCAGCAGACAATTATGGGTAATACTGGGACATTTATAGCCCCTCGACCATGTGATGACGACCACCTCTGTAGCTCTGTGTCTACCTTCATGATTCTGTTCCTTTCTGTCGGACTGTTCGTCCTTTTACCCTCTCTTTGTACTGATATTGGCGAGTCTTCCTGCTCGATCAGTGAAACCAGTAAATTAATTGGTTTGTATGTGTGTCGCTGTTTGTGACTCCCCTTCCTATTCATGCTTTTTCCTTCCTCACTCGGTCGGTTCTCCAATCTTTGTACATCTACGTGGGTTCTTGCGTTTACAGTACGCTCTCGTGCACACACGCACACACACCCTACTCACGAATAATGATAACGACTATTTAATTCTCTTGTATTATTTTATCAGCGCTCTGTTTACTTTATCTCTGGCATCCTTTGAAATTTGCATCTGAAACTAAGATTTTTCTCATTGTCTTGATTGAGTAATTTGATTTTTAGGTGTTAGCTCTTGTGTTATGAACTGTAGCAGGCAGCTGTGTTTACCATTGATTATGATGTTGACTAAACATATCTTTTAAATGTTTTCTTGCATCAAAACAAAGTCTGCCTTGCATCCTGACTTTTATAGAGCTGTCTGGCTATCTCTCTTTCTTCATCTCCTCCCACCTCTATATGTCTTTTTTCATTTATTTTTCCCTCTCCACACTACTCCTCTTCTCGTGTCTCCCATCCAGCAACGAGTCTCGATGTATTACTTGTTTGTGTCAGATTATGTTCAGTGGTTGTTTTGGGGTTTGTCAGTTGGGAAGCCTTGTTGAAGGACAACTGCCCTGTGTGTTGAGTCGTTCGTGCCTGTACCTTTAGTACAAGGTGTGTCTGTAATTCCCTATCCAGCTTGTTCACGTCCCCTGCTGCTCCCCAAACAAATGGATATTTCCCATGTCAAGCTTGTTTACCCCCCATTAGGGGCCGCGGGGCTTTACGCCTCTAAATCTTGTAAGCCACAAGCCCCTCTTTATCTAAAACACACGTGACAGATTACAGTGACACTAAGGTCATAGTCGTATTTGATTCAAATGTTTTACTTGTTGAACTAAGACCTGGCGCGATACTTGGTATTCTGCACATCAGACATTCAGTTGACACGTCACCATACGTTATGTAGCAGTTGTAATAGGTGAGCGGATAGTCGAATCCGGGAATTTAACACTCTGATGGACCCAGAATCGCTGCTGCGCCACCAAACTCTTGGAGCATGCACATCAGGGCGAGAGCGACTTTGATTAAATCCAAGTCTTCGTTTATCAAGTGTTCCAGACAAGGAACGTCGCATGGGGAGGGCAACAAGGACACTGGGTGCCATAAACAAAGGACATTTCTATTTAGCAAGGGACAAATCTTTGAGTCAACGAAGGGCAGTTGTGTGCTATACCACCAGGGACAATTCTGGTCCACGCAACAAAGACAATTCAGTCTTGCTGTGACATGTGAATGCGTGAATATGTGGAGCGTGCGAATGTATATGTAAACTAGTGTAGTGTATGAGTTGTGATAGTTAAGGACATAATTATTTTGACTCACTAGATTTCTGGATTAGTGGCAGGAAGACATGACAAACGATGCACTCTAGATATTTAGGATAGTCAAACATTTATCTTGCCTTTCATTGTTGATGTTAGTGATTTGTGTAAGCTCTCCACATTTTTTTTAAATCAATAATTAACTTGTTTGTTGGGTCATTTGGTCGAAGTGCCCAGTTTTTTTAAAAACACCTAGCTTCTCCAGAAACCCTCTCCCCACAACAACCACCCTTCGTTTATTGGGCATGTGCGCTGTGGCCTCGAGTATTTGTAAAATTATTAATTAGCAATTTAGCGAAACACACTGCGCACAGATCTTAGTTACAACGACTGAACCAACGGGGTCCTCAACCTTGGACACTACAGACTGCAACGACGACAATGCTGAAGCCCATTGGCTAGCGTACATTGAGTGCCGTTAATAATAATGTGTTCCTGCTCTTGTCATCTTTTATTTCGTCACCTCGAAGTTTTTATTTCCCTTCCCCAGCCTCGCCCTCGTCCTTGTCAGCCATGCGTGTCCTGATGGTCGGCGACATTACTGTCAGTCCTGTCAAGTGCTGTGCTGCTCCTGTCGTCCGCTTGTGTTTGTGTGTCGTGTTTTGTTTGTGATGGGTGAAGTGGTTGAAGTAGTAGTGAATGCTCAGTTCCACTAGCCTCCCTGTTTAGTTAATGTAGATAAGCGAATTTTGGAATGCCTGAGAGAGGACTGGTGTCTGGTCTGGTCGATGGGTGCTGGCATGCATGGCAGCTACAACCTTCTGTCTGTCGCCCGTTATTATGATGTTTCCATCATCATCAAAAGTGACGGGCTAATAGAGTTATTTAAGGAGGTAGCGTGTGTGTACAGTTCAATTTCCTCGAGCCACATAAAAGCCGAAGCGACCTTTCTGCTTCATTGTGATTTTATTAGGCCAGCCCCTGAATTTCTCTGTCCTTAAGTTGTGGAGCAGAGGTAGAAATCACTTCCATCAGCCCTGTAATATGATCGCTATTGATTTTGACTTGTAAGGGTTTGTCTTTCTTTTTTTTATTCGTGTTGCATGCCCGTTCGTTTATACATTTTCCTTTTGTTTATTTTGCTTCTACGCTCATTGCTCTCTTTTCTCTTTTATCCTTATCTTTCGCTGATGTGGTCGGCTTGCTAAGTAGGACTGCAGATCGGCGGAGCTCGTGAAGTTTTCCAATTTATTCTGTAGTTTTTTTTCTAATTAATTTTCTATTTCTGGCTAGTCGGTTTCCTTGTCTTGCTTGTTCAGATTTTTGTTATTTCCGACTGCGTGGTTGTGTAGTTAGGTTACTTGTTAGACTCTTTCTGAACTTAACACAGCAAACAAGAAAAAAAAAATGTCAGAAAAATAAAAACAGAAGATATATATATAACAAATTCTCAGACTTTGACCTCGCATTATTTGTGTGTGTTTACAGACCCACGGAATCCTTCACCATGAACGGGCCTCCAGGCAGGTGAGTGAAATGCACTAAGCTAGTTGTGTGGGTTCTTGCATCCCATGGTCGTTGTCATCAGCGTCAACGATGTCATAGTCGTCTTGTCTCTACAGCTGGACATACGTGGAATTACAGTCCCTCTCATTTCCAGAATCGATCCCAAATAAAGATAACGCAGCATGCACACCGACAGACACATAGCATGCAAGCGCGTGCACGCACACACTCAGTCACATACGCGTCTCCGTTATCCAACAAAATCTTTTAATATCGCATTTCTTAGGAAAGTGTAGCTCATCTTGGTGGTCGTATCTGTAGCAAGATCCATTCTTTAGATCCTCCCTGCCCCTTCCGTATGTCTTTTCTCTACACTAATCATCTCCTTCTGTCGACTAGAGGTAATACTCGAGTAGGCAGACACGAAGCAGACCCGTTGAGGTTGCTGACCATGATTGTAATTCTAGCCGTAACTCTTACATTAATTAACTCATGGATTAGGCAGGATGCACAGATTCTCGAATAACGGGTTCAAACGAACTCCCCACCTCCTCAACCACCCCTCAAAACAAAGAAACAAACAAAACAACAAAAAGTAAATCGAAGAGGAAAGAAGGGGGACAACTCCCCATGTCCTCATTTGGTGTAATCCCATGTTGTGGTAAGATCAAGTGTGTAACGCAAGTTATCGCTCAGTTTTTGTCTTCATCTGCTTGTGCTGGTGACCGTGGTCACGGGAATGGCACCACGCGGGAGAATGCTCACCATGGACAGCGAGATGCGCTCTCGGTGCTGAGCGTTGTGTTGCTGTCGTCTGCTACCATCCTAACGGGGCTGGAGTTGCTACCACAGGACCACCACCGTATAGAAAGAACACAATTCGTGTATGTTATCACATAGCCCTCCTTGCACCGCTGTCCTCCCTACTCTTTGCCTTGGCTACAGTCATTCTTGCACGGATGGCGAGTGAAGACCGGTAGTGACGTCATCGTCCACACTGGAACACTCGGTGGCGCAATTTAGCTTCACTGGCCAGTCGTGCGGCAAGAAAACACACTCATCACAGACCGGCGATGATTTAAAGTTTTTTTTTTAAAACCATGTAAGCATGGACACATGTTTGACCAACTGACAAAGGTTTTCAAAAACAGTCGTGACGAAAAAATCTTTGCCAACCTTTGGTCAGACGGGGTGGCATTGTTATGCGTTTGATATGACGGTTATTTAATCTTTGCAAAGCTTGGTCAAATGTTCGACAGTATTTGCCTTTTTAAAGCTCATTAGTGACAGGGCAAATATCGTGGAACATTTAAGTTTGGCAAAGCTGTGTGTAAAGTTCACAGGAGACCAGTGGTTTTGGCAGAGAAGTTTGGGACACTGGATCCATGGTCAGCATTCTTAGCAGCTCAGACTTGTTCGCCTCTGCATTCGCCAAGGTATGGCTGAGACTGTGGGACATCCAATTTCCTCACCACACCCCTCCATGTTAACTTGAAGAAAAGACTTTTCCTTTGAAAAAAACCGTAAGTGGACGAAGATGGCATGTTTTCGTGAGAACTTTGACCTTGGCTTGGTGGCCCACTTCGCTGTCTGGACTCGAACCCAGCGCCAGCATCGATTGTCACACGAAGAACGCGGAGCTGGACATTTGCTATCGTCTTCCTCACCCAACCTCCCAGGGAGTGAAAATAATGAATGAACTCGCCTCACGCCAGACCTTTTGGGACGCGGGAGTTGGCTGGCCTGCCATCGCCTGCGTGATAAGAAATGAATGACGACAGCAGTCGACGGCGAAAAACAAACAAAACAAAACAAAACAACCCCCATCCTTCACCAAATAATGAAAAAACCAAAAACAAAACCGCTGGCTGTGATTGGCAGGTTTGCTGGAGCCGTGCTTGTTTTAAGCTTGGCTTGTTGTCGCTGTTTGTTCCAAAGTTCAGACATCTGTCACCTCGTGTGTGTGGGTGTGCACCACCTATATGTATAATTATATATCCAAGGTGGTTAGCTTTTTTGTAAGACTTCTTTGAACGTAGATTTTAAATGATTCAGTAGCAGTATTAAGTTTCGCAGTATTTAATGTCTGTGTGTCTGTGTACGCGAGTTGAAGCAAAATGCAAATTCAGGTTAGTTTTTTTTTTTAAAATACAGGCCGGCTGAGAAGAGTAATAACCTCATACATGGCCCCAGTGTCATTTGGAAAGTAAGCCGCTACATCATGCATAATATATGTGTTTTGAAACAACCGCTAAGGTTATGGAGGGGACTAGGGTAGTCTGAATTGTAGTCACCACTCGTTGTCTCGCTACTCCGCTTTGTGGCAGTGTGGATGTCTGCCGACAGTTGTTCCTAGTTGGTTAGTGTTTTACACCATGTCAGCAACTGAGGCCACATAGTTATCCCTAGCTGTTGATCATCGATCATATACATTCTTTATACGCAGTTCGCCCGACATTTGTACTAGCCGGAAGGTATTGAGATGATAATTTTCATAGCGCTTTTACCCAACATCAAGACGGGTCTTTACAAAAACAACACATGCATAAATAATAATGACAACAAATGGTTGTCATTACTGGACCCAAAGAAGTGATAGTGATCACGAGAAAATTCTTGCCTCTTGTTCCAGGAATTTTCTCGTGTCGACTAACACTTCAGATGGAAGAGATAAACACAGTGCTCGTTGCGCGTGCAGTGCACGTCGTGTACACGCGCGGATCACAAAACATGGAGCGACCAGCAAGGTCCGTAGTTGAGAAACATGAAGAGTTCACGGTCCGCAGATCAGAAACAAAAAGTTAGAATGCAGAGAAATAATGACCAGCTCTCTCATCAGGCGAACAGCTTCAGACGAGTTGGCTCACACGAACAGTTGGCTGCAGAGACTGTTAGTGGAGGGAGCGGTCTACAGGTGGAGACGACTTGGCACAGTCACAGAACAATCAAAGATAGAGGTAAACGACGCACAAAAATGGACAAGGCCACAGCAGACACCGAACTCGACGTACATCCGGGGTTTTAGGGAACAACAACATACAGCAGTCCCCTCCAACCAGTGGACCTGCTGCACTAAACTCCTATTAAGAAATGGGGGTACTGCATGGAGTGAATTCCTATCACCCCCTTTGCCTCTTGGTGCTGTATACTTACGTGGTAGGGATGTCCGAGGGAGTCTGACCTGAAGATGACCTCGATGGCGGGTCGTGTCTCTGCATGTCCACGGACATTTCATCCGCATCCACAACTGCGCTCACGACGCCCTTTGATTATCATGTCCTCGTCAGTCGCGTGACTGCAGCTGACGGCTCATCGCTGTCGCTATCTCCACCTGAGAGCGCTTTCCGAAAGTAAACATCTTCTGCCTTCGGGGAACTCACGATCGCCGTAAATCCATGTTTGTCCGAATATTTATTGGTTACCAGAGAAAATATGCACATGCACGCTGTCTCTCTCTTTCTCTCTTGCACTGAGGAACAGAGAAAGGAGACACGTGAGCAATTGTTTTGTGTCTTTAACTTTATAGCACACACACAGAGTAAGCAAGTTATACATTGGAAGATGGTGGCTAGCCGCTAATTTAAAAGTAGTTGACAAAAAACAACCTTGCTTGGGCAATCGAGGCTCCATGTTAATGTTGACAAATCACGCAACCTGGCCACGCAGTGTTTAGTCGAGCAGGTTGTGGGGAGATATATTGGTAATTCTTATTTTGCCTACCGCCACCCGACCCTTGCCCACCTCCATGTCATTTTCTTTCAACACTTTGTTTACTGTCACCCCCACCCCTGGTCTCTCTACGTACTGGCGCGAGGTGGCACAGACAGGTGAGCTACATTAAGGTGTCTGCACTTCGTGACTGGACAGGTGAACAAGCGACTTAAGAATTCTTATGAACTCCTAGTGTGAGTCACGACAGTGTTAGTGTCGCAAGAAGGGGAGTCCAGGAAGCATTAAAGCTGTGCTGCAGTTATCTTACAGAGTTTGTAACCTTCTGTTGCCAGGCATTTAAGGTCAGGCCACGTCAACACAATTGTTGTCATGCGCCTTTTCCTTGAGCGGTGTGTGTATGTGTGCGTGCGTGGGGTTGGGGATGGATGGGGTACACCGTATTCATGTTTATGACCCCTGAAGTATTAATTATCTTTTTACAGGGTTCCGCATTGAAATCATCTCATTGACACGTAATTGTAACTTTTATTTATTTTGTTTAGATAAAAAAACTTGGTGTCCTTGATATCCTATTTCAAAAATCTCTTTCCTCTAGAGTTGTGCGAGTTTCTCATTCCACACAATCTTTTCCATTTGTCATTCCACCCCTCTACACACTCCTTCTCCCCCGCACTCCCCAAGTTACACGTCACACCCCCGTAAAGCCGTCTGTCTCTTTGCTCCGTGCTCTCTTCCCCCATATATAACGTGTGACATGCGCACCTGTGCGCGCGCACACATTTACGTTTTTTGTTTTGTTTCGTCCCCTTCGTCCCGTTTATTCTTTTGCTTTCGTTGTTGCAGCATTCAGGATGAAGTGACAACCGCAAAATTGGCGAACCAGGTGAGTGCTTGCTTTTAAATTGTCTTCTCTGTCTCGTGCCTTGACACGCTGTAGTGGTGGTTACTTTTTCATCAAGAGTTGTATGAGTGTTCTCGAAGTGTCCATGAAGGTGTTTCATCAGAGAGCGAAGGCAGCTGGCTGCAGACGACTGCTTGGACAGGATGACACTGAAGGTGTTTCGTCAGATCACAAAGACAGCGAGCCTGATGTTCAAACTCGCACCACGGAGTTAGCATTACATAAAAGTTCGTGGTCGCACTGAGCGTGTGTTCACCAGAGCGAGACAGACAGATGCAAAGTATGTCGAAAGCTTCGTCATAATCCATGAGAAGTTGACCGGCGTCTGACAGCTACAGTGCGTGGAAACCCTGTTTGCTGTTTGGATGCACTGGACAAGGTTCCAGAGGATGTTTGTCGTGGTTTGTCGCCAGGAAATCCGTAGGTGCTGCTCTTTCCCCGCTATTAGGCATTTGTTCATCGTGCAACACCGGCTAATTGAGTGGTTTTGGTCTCATCGTCGTAAGTGTAAGTTGGTTGGTTTGTTGTTGTTCTTTATGACCCACTGTAGTTCCCCCTCTCATTCTCCGCAAGACAAGCAGGCAGTGTTAGCTTTTCAAAAATTATAAATTTTTACCCGGGGTGGTGATAATGATGGTGGTGGTGGTGTTGGTGGAAGGGGGGGGGGAAGCTATTCATTAGGATGATGGAGGGAGTCCGCCAGGTGAACTGGATAGGGTTTGGAACTCGAACGGAAAGACGAGGACTCGGCGTTCTTAACACTAGAGACGAAAGATTCGTGTGTGTGTGTGGTGGGGGAAGGCAGAATGTCTGAAAATTCCTCCTTTCCTCCATCACAGCTCCAGCACATGTTGTCATGGTGATCAACAGAAAAGAATGCCAAGTAACTACCTTTTGGATCCGCTTTTGTCCAATCATATGACATAGGCCGGCTGCATGTCAGGGATTTGAAGCAGACAATAGTTTTGGTGACTGGAGACTAACCAATACTGATACGAACCGGGCCATTGGTATGTAGACCGTGACCGGGGAAGCAGAGAGGGATGCGTGTCGTCGGGTGGATTGCCAGTGGAGTTCAGGTAGCCGACCAGACTTCCATAGCAACAAGAAGCCATTAAATCGAGCGTCATCACGCTGTCAGTCCGGACCCGGCGAGTAATCCTGGCCGCCACGACAGCCTGCTCGAGTTTCAGTGTATCTGATGATTCAACACACGGTGTTGAACGTGGTGAGTGGGTGGGTGAACATAGTAAAGAAAGTGTAGACCCCATTGCAAAATTTATCAGTTTGGTTTTCTATGGTCTTTCTTCACCACCCTTCCCTACCTTCTGTGTGGTGTGATATGTATCTGTAATAATGTGTGCGTGTGTATGGAGCTGTGTGCCTGTGTTCTAATGGGTGAGTGTGTGCATTGTTATCAGTACGGTGCTAATATATATATTTTGTGGTGGAGCGGTGTGTGGGAGTGAGCGTTTTTGTGTGTATGCGCTCGCGCGCGCGCGTGTGTTTGTGTCAAAGAGAGAATTTGGGATGAAGCCAACAACGAGAAAGAGAACGAATGACCGAAATATTTGAGAGAAAGCAGGAGTGCATGAAGAAGGCCCGAAAGATAAGGTTGAGGAGATTGACATCAGAAGGTGGGGAGGGGACTTTAACTATGACAATGACATGCCAAGTGAAAGAGAAGTAGTGTCCGTTGGACGGACATTTTTAGAAAGAAGTTGAAACTCGTCGATGTCTTTTGAGCCACATCAGCACCACCGCAGAGGAAGAACAGGCTGTCTTCAGACCACGTAGAAGCACAGTTGAGCAGATCTTTTGCTGTCGCATTCTTATAGAAAAACATATTCAGCATCAGAAGGACCTCTATCACAACTTCATTGACTTTAAAAAGGCATTTGACAGAGTCTGGCACGAGGGGCTATGGCATGTGATGCGAAAATTCAACATCGAAGAGGACCTCGTTCAAGTCATCGAAGCGCTATGCAATAGCTCAGCGAGTGCAGCGCTGAATAACCAAATAGGAGTTTACTTCGCACCACAGTAGGCGTATGTCAAGGATGTCCCCTGTCACTGGTGCTGTTTAATATTTTCTTGTCTTGGAGAACATCATGCTCGAAACCTTCCACAACCACCATACTTCCATTTCCATTGTGGATGGCCGATCTGCAACCTACGCTCTACAGGTGACATAGATCTGCTAGCAGACACTGACAAAGAACTGCAAGACCTCATCCAACAGACTGACAGGTCAAATGTGAATGGAATTGGAGACCATCACTGAAAAGAGCAAAGTGATGGTCAAGGGCAGCGGCAAAGCAGAGATTTATATCAAAGGCTCGAATAGATAAGCAGCTTCAAGTACTGGGGAGCCACCCTCTCCAAGGACGGCTGCTCGACGCCAGATATCCGCATCAGGATCGCAACAGCAGCATTGGCAATGGCTAGACTGGGTAGGAACTGGCATAGCCATAAGATAAGGAACACTACTAAGCACAATCTGTACAAATCCCTGATAGTACCGATTCTGCTCTACAGATGTGGTCCTGACAGCTGCCGGGTCTGTGTGCTCTCTCTTCCCCCAACCCCACCGACAGGTGCCGGTCAAGGGACGACTGACTGATTAACTGCTTTCTTTTTCCAGCGGGACATCATCGAGAAGCAGTCTCGCAAGAAGCGACAGGCTGCCCTCATGATGCAGCCCAATGACAACAGTCGCCCCAACTCAGGTCGCAAGAACCGAGAGGAGAACCGACCCCTCGTCAAGGACTCCATGCCCGCGGCCGGTGTTCCAGACTTTGGTAGGTTATCCCCCCTTCTTTACCGTCTCGCTCTCCCCACACACTTGTTGTCCCCACTCTACTCTCTACCTCGTTATTGTCATAGTCGTTGACATCCTTTGAAAAAAAAATAAAAAACGTCTTATGAATGTTAAATAAGGTCGGGTTAGATTTTAGGGTACAGTGTGGCTTATGGATTCTGTTAGATGTAGAGGGGATTGAACGTTTCATAAATATGAAAATAAACTTTAAAAATCACTGGACCTTTGAAAGCAAACAACGTCCCATAAAAAACACAAAAATTAATATTCTCATTAAATGCAGTTAAAAATGATGTGAACTTTACAACTGGTATTGATTTTCTTGTCAAAGGAAATGTTTTCATTATACCTAGATGATGATTTATTGTGACCCAGGCATTTCATAACTGTCATCAAGCACAGCCCCATAAAGGGCACACTGAGACATAACCTTATCTAGGATGCACATTCGAAAAAAAAAATTAAATGTTTTAATTTTAATATGAAATTTATTCTCGACATCACCAGAGATATTAAGTTACCAACAGGAAATGAAGTACACCGTGCTTACTGAAAAACATACAATCTAAAGTTCCAGTAATTGGATATTTTTTAATTTGTATAGAATCGAACTGACCTTTGTGAATCAGATTAAGTTTTATTTCTGCACTTTGAAGATTAGAGTAAAGGTAGTCTACTAGACATCAGACTTTGGAAAGAAATTAAACATTGAACATTTATGTGAATCAATCATTGTTGACATTTCTCTGTGTACAAGTGTCGCTTTGTCAAAGGTGGAGAGAACAGAAGATTCTATACAGGGCATGATATTCTGGTTTTATAACTATTTTACACTTAGGTTTGCTGAAGGTAAACTACTTAGCATATCCTTGCCCAAGTCTCCAGAAATTGTATCATAGTACAGTAGAACGCTGTGTTGACATCATCATGATGGAAAACACAAAATTGAGCATAAACTGAAAACCGTGAAGAAATGTTTTGATTAGCGTATGGTCTGTGTATGTGTGTGTGTGTAGCATATGAGGGCCCAGCAGCAGGCAATGTGTATGAAAACAACGGCGGCACTTTTCACACCGGCACCTCTACAACGAATGTCCAGATCATAAACAACATCACCACAAGTGACTCCCGCGACTACAGCGACAGCGACAGTGATGAAATACCTGCCATGAGCACAGGTGAGAGTGAGCGAGAGTCTTGTCACCAAGTGCACAGTGAGGCATCATAGTTGTGCTTTACTTAATGGAGTTCCCTGCCTCCTGTGTATTGTTGTGCTGCTGGTGTCACTGGCCTGTGGAATGTCATGTCGAGAAGAGCAGCAATGTCGTTTGTAAAGTTAGTGTAATCAGTGAGTTCAGTTTCTGTGGTGAGTGTATAATGTGCTGTTGAACTGGCTCAGTGTCGCCATATTTTCTCAAGGCTACTTTGAAAAAAAAGACACATGTCGCATTTGTGAGCTCTGTATAATCTGTATATGGGCTTTAAGTATTGACAGATGCAGTTTCTGTATGCAGTTATGCACATGCATTCATTCTCATGACTTTTTTCTTTCTCTATTGGACAAGCGCACACACACACACAAACACCTACCCAATTTATGACTGATTTTTGATACGCCTCTCCAATTCTGCTTTATCATATCATAGTGATGAACATTTTTCAGGGCATCCCAAAATTCGTAAGTAACCAGATTGCATGTTTGGGCTGCCACGGGTTTGATTTGCTTTGACTGCACGTATTCCTACGTTTAGACACACATCCACACCACCTCCCCTCATCTCTCTCTCTCGCCCTCTCGCCCCTCAAGCTATGGCTGACGCTGCCACCTTGTGAGCTTTGCATGGCTACCTCAAGCCTTTGAACACACCTGCTTCTTCAGCTTTTCTTTCTCCACGTGTGTGTGCTCGTAGTAGTTGGGAAGTGTGTGAAAAGCAGAGTGGGATGGGGTGTTTGAATGATTGGGTGAATGTGTTTACGTTTATTTGTTTCAAACAGACATTGGCACCGTTTTTCACCAGCATTTGTCTCTTTCGCTCTCTCATGGGGCTTCTCCAAGGTTTTATGCACATTTGCTTTGGCACGCCTTGCTGGTGGATTTTCGCGACGACAGCGTTGACCACCTTTTAAAAATATATTCACCTGGTTGACACCACCGCTTCATTGAAACATTCAGCACTGAAACAAAGCTTAACGGTAGCATGCACGGCTTTAATGTAGGGTTGAACAGGCGCGTGGTGTTTTATTGTCACTGTGACAACAGTAACAAAAGTCTTCCCCAGGGAAAGAGTAAGGGTATATTCTTGTGTTGTTATAAGAAATATCAGATGAATATTGCTAAAGTTATTGTAGTATTTGGTTGTTGTTACGGAAAGACGTATTTACACGACAGTGTCAAGAATATAAAATCGAGAGCTGTTAGTTGGGACAGACATGGGAAATAACATGTTCATTGGTAGAAGTGGAAGTAAACGTAGAATAATTTTTTTAAAAAATCCTTTCAGAAGAGAATTTTAGAACTTTTTGTAATTATGACATTCTGCTGTTGGTGTCCATTGGAAAGAATTAATTTCCCTAGATTCAGCCAATCGGAAAACTGCCTTTTCCACTTTATCTTCTGTTCAGTAATAACATAGTTTTGGGTGGAGTATGCGTGTGCGCGCCCGTGAGCGCATGGATTCTTGCACTTTAGCATGCACGCAGATTGCATGTCAAAAGACACGTGGCTGTAAGGAAACGACTGATTACTTTTATACATACATTAATGGATAGACATATATTTTAATAATATTTATGTATCCACCTAAGTCAGCAATAATGGCATCTCAGTGCTGTCCTGTCTCAGACACTGAACTGTTTTGACCGAGAAAACTTGCTTCACATTTGGACGATGTCGTGAGACTGCGGCATTAGCACCATTGCTACAATCCCTCCTGCGAAGAGCATCAGGGAATTGCACAAGACACGAAGAAAACAAAATGCGCAAATCAGTTCTTTCTTTCCCTAATCACATACTGTGACATTCTTTCTCTTTCTTTCTGCGTCTTCACATCGTCTTACCATTGATTTCAGTCGATACAATCGAAGCTGTCTCTGAGAGAAACACACTGACCTAGTATTTTCCATTGCCCCTGTGTGAATGGAAACGTGAGCGAAGAGGTCGATGACAGTGTCTTGCCAGTCTGCTGGTGTTCACGGATGTGTCACGTTTGTCTCAGAAACAGAGACCATCCTGAGCGAGGGTCACCGGGGTCGCAGTGGCGGAGGATCCCGGGACAGAGACAAAGGTCCCTCGCAGCGCCATTCACCCAGCACCCCGTCTACCCTCATCACAGACGCGGAGGAGGATGACGTGGACACAGAGTCCGCTCCCATCGCTCCTCAGCCCTCGCGGTCGCCCGCCCCTCCTCCGTCCACCCAGACAGCCAACTTCGCCGTCGTCAGCGCCAGCGGCGGCACCTGGCCCGATGAGGTAAGGGTCTGCAACCAGCTCCACGGTGTGACTGTCCTCTTTCTCTTTTTTCTAAATTAAAGTACTTATTGTTTTGTTAAGTTTTCAAACACTGACAAGGGCATTATCAAGCAAGAGGCTGAACTAAATGAACGCTATTACCTAGCATCGTCACTAGTGGCATGTCGAACCTGCGCCGAGCAGTATAAGGGAGGAAACCTTCGTGGCTGCTTCTGCTTTATCAGACCATCGATAGTACCCCTTTAATATCTAGTCTTTGGTGCTACTTTAGGGTGGAGACCAGGACTCCAACGACGCCGATGGCAAAACCTTGGCAGAGGGGGGTACCCCGGCATCGTACCTGTCGGACCTGGGTGTGTCTGACCTGGAGGAGTTTGTCATGATGCCAGCACCGCAGGGTCACACCATCAAGTGCCGAATCACCCGCGACAAGAAGGGCGTCGATCGCGGCATCTTCCCCACCTACTACCTCCACATGGAACTCGAGGACAATAAAAAGGTACGCCTGGTCTGTTATCACTTTTTGTTGTTTGTTTGGGGTCGGGAATAACCTGGCGTGTGGATGGGGCCAGAAACGTGTACTTAGAGCAGGGAGACGCAGCTTGAGCTTGGAGTGTCTGTAAGGATGAACACTGCCCACTCCTCTCTCACTTCTCAAAAACCGGTTATTACAAAACATGTTTTTTGCAAGACGAGGTGTTCGGAAAGACTTTTTTGTAGCAAGTAAGGCAAGTATTTTGGGAATAATTTTTTGACATTTCCGTGCGCGTGACGCTAGGTATGGATTCTGGCTACGTGGACACTTAGGTCGGCATGTCAGGAGACAGCGGAGTGGAGTGGAGCGAACTTGTGATTATATGGCTTCTGGTTGTTTATTTGGCTGCTGGCTGCATTTGTATGGATATTTGTGTGATGAAGAATCCATAAAACCGTTTTTCTTCTCCGCCAGCTTTGAAGAACAAATTGTTCTCGAAATAATTGTGTGCACAATGTGAAGGAAGAAATTTAGTACGAAAAGTGGGTATAAAGGTCGTGTCACATAGTATACTTATTAAACCCTTCATTATAGTGTAGTAATCGTCTCAGAGATTTTGCTTACAAAATCCTCCATCATGGTTGTTAATAAGGATGGAAAATTGAAACTGGTGGATTTGCTGTCAAATTTTTTAAAGCTCATGTCTGAATGTGTTTTTTGTCAGAAGTTTCTGCTCGCTGGCAGAAAAAGAAAGAAAAGTGCAACATCGAACTACCTGATATCCACCGATCCCACAGACCTTTCTCGCACAGGCGAATCCTACTGTGGAAAACTCAGGTCAGTGGTGGGAAGAGGGGCACACGGGTGGCGGGGGTATATTGAAGGCATAATAATAAGTGGGAATTTATAAAGCGCAATATCTCACCCAAAGGCGGACTCAGCAGCACCACATGTAAGCATGAAGGTCCAACACTTATCCAAATCGAAGCACAACCAAAAAAAAACAATGGAAAAGCTCTCCTTGAGACGATCACCACCTCCTGTTAGGTGAAGGGACAGAACTCTCATCAAGTCTCTTTATATTTTTTGTCAATAAATTAGAGGATCACTTTTTAAACTGTGCATTGCCTCTTAGTAGGCCTCACAATTCAAGAATGACATCCGTATCCCCGTTGTCTTTTTCTGTCGTAGCTGATCTCATTTGCTTCGTGTTATTTCAGCTCTTTTATTTTTCTTGATCGGTTTAGCAGATGTGTCACAAACCTTGATTTTCCCCTTTGCATTGAGATGATTGGAGTTCTTTTATTCATTTATTTTTATTTTACGGTTTTGTTTCCCAACGTTGCAGGTCCAATCTTCTAGGGACACATTTTACCTTGTTTGACAATGGCGAGAACCCCCGTAGGCACGTCACGGGTGCACGGCAGGAACTGGTGGCCATTGCATACGTAAGTATTTCTGCTGACCTGTTTGTTAAAGGGACACCCAAGGCAGAGTTGCTGACACCTTTGTAGCACATAACGATGTTGTTAGTTTTGTGACAGAAGCGTTATGATTTTTTTATTGCTATTTGTTTTGGAAAATCCTATGTGGATCGACCTAAATTTTAACTTCGGGTTTAATTGAAATGCACAATGGATGCCAGAACGTTTTCAAAAACTCTGGCCAGAATTCCGATGTTCAAAGGCTTGTGTTTCGTGAAGTAATCAGTTTTCGTTAGCTCCGAGTGTTCGATTTTTGTAATGAATTAAACCCAGTCGCTGGGAAAAAACGTCTTGCGCTCGTGTTGGCTTGTAAGTCTCAGTGATCGGCGTTTGCCGTAAGCCTCACGTTACCTAAAGCTCCGCAGCACATCTCCAGCATTCGGTAAACTCTACCTTTGGTTACCGGGCATGCATTCATCTTCAGTCAGTGGCTGCCGCATGTTGGAGGGAACAGTGCAGGAGAAGAAAGCGTTTCTGTGGGATACGAGACTGAAGGGTACTATTGTCTGCTTTGTTCCCGTTTGTGTAGGAAACTAATGTTCTGGGCTTCAAGGGTCCCCGCAAGATGACTGTCATCATTCCTGGCATGACCTCCGACCACAAGCGGGTGGACATCAAACCTCAAGGGGTGAGTGAGGGCTTTTTAATGCACAGGGTCGTTATCAAATTTGGCTGCACCCTACGTTGTTAAGCAATGGTGGTAGAATAAATTGCAAAACAATTATAAAAATTTAAAGAAGTACACTCAGCATGTGAAATTTTGGCGTGTGAGACTAAAAATTCAAGCCTGGCAAAGGATAAAGAGAAGTCGGAATGCGAAAGTTGTCACTGATACGAAACGCCAAAAAGTTGAATAAAACAAAATGGTCTGGTGATAGTAGTGGGCTGTGATCAGTGCAGCGAGGCATCGGTTCAGGCAGGGGCAGGGGGCGGTTGGGAAGCTTTTGATATGGACGTCGTGAGCGAGACCGCGGGAATGCTTTTATTAGAGCGTTGCCTTTTGTTGTGCAGAACCACGACGGCTTGATAGAGCGGTGGAAGAGGAAGAATATGGAGAACCTTCTAGAGCTGCACAACAAGACGCCGGTGTGGAACGATGGTAAGATGTCACCAGTCATGTCTCTTACCCCACTCACTGGCATGTTCCTTCTGCCTCCATTAACTTTTTCTTCTGTTCGCTTTCCCTTTGTCGTCGTCGTCGTCATCATCAATTTCTTCTTCGTCTATTTCCAACACAAACGCCCGAATGGCTATAACAGAGAAAGTTTTAATAAACAGGGTCATTAATCAGAGGAGCATGTGGAAGTTTCCATACTTATAATATTCCGGTATGCATCTCTGGCATTTTTGTTTTGTTTGTCGCTGTGGGGGTTGTCGTTGCTTCTGTTTACCATTTTGGGAGTTGCAACCTTCACATTGGGTGAAGGTAGCTGCCTGTCCAGGATGGAGAGTCAATGATGTTGTCACTGCTTCGGTCCTCAGAAACCCAGTCCTACGTGCTGAACTTCCACGGACGGGTGACACAAGCCTCAGTGAAGAACTTCCAGATCGTGCACGACAATGACGGTAAGAGCTACGGACCACCATTCTGGTACCTTAACGCTAGCACATTAGACTTGAGGGACAAAACGAACGTCTGGTTCACAGAAAGGTGAAAGATGAGCTGAGAATTTTCTGTATTGTCTAAACACGATTAGTGTTCTCTATTAATTTTTCAAACACGTTCATTAAAATTATTGGCGTGCGACTTAGTTGTGTAGACTATTGTATATTATTATCCTTCTGGTGCCCAGGCTAGGAACCAGAGGTACACTATTACCTCCGGGTCTGCTTTCTTATCAGTACGTACAGTCATGGCAAACCATATGAACCGTACGCAATAGGATTATAAATCAGCCTATTATTACAATCTTTACATTATCATCCGATGACCTCCCGTGTCTGCGCCTGATTACACTGTTTTGGGCCCCGTAGCTAACATTGGGGACTAACGTTACCTCCGCTTCATGTATACAGACCCTAGATAATGTAGGTTGTTCTTTAGTTTTGCCTACGAATGTCTAACTACAGTTTCAGTACCGGTGTCTTCTGTGGGTTTCAGTCGACTACATCGTCATGCAGTTCGGACGCGTGGCCGAGGACGTCTTTACAATGGACTACAACTACCCCATGTGCGCCCTTCAGGCCTTCGGCATCGCCCTCTCCAGCTTCGATGGCAAGCTGGCCTGCGAGTAGAAAAGAGTCCTTGTGTATCCAGTCCCACCCACTCCCTGTACCGTCCCATGCCAGTCTGGGAAATATTTGTGTTTGTTCCTTTATTTATTTATTTATTTTTTGGGTTTAACTCTAGCCAATGGCTGGCCTCTTCAGAGAGTCAAGCCAGATGAAAACCAAAGTTTTGATCACACTCCCGGCCAGCGTCCTACAAGCACGTTGTGTTTGATCGTCGAAAGAATTCACGCATGCGCACAATGGCAAGAATTGACAATGGAGGATGGGTTGGGGATGGCTGTTGAAGCGTTCCGCTGACTGTTGGGGGCTTTGGATGCGAGAATCTGGTGATGAACTCGGCGTGGGTCGGGTTCTATCACTTGGCGTTTGACATCATCGTCACGTGACAGAGAAGCGCCGGGCAGAGTGAAAGGATAGGTGAACACTGAGAAGAATTTTTGTGTGTGCAGGGTAATGGGAAACCCCCGAATATCGTGCATGCGTTCTCGTGCGCTCGTCACATGAGACGAGATTATCGAAGCGACCACGATAGGACAGAGAGAAACCAAAGCACATTAGGATATTGAGTGCGCGTGGGAAGATTTCCAGTCATGGTCATGATGAAGGCACGGAGGAACCGTTTTGCCTGTCGGTTCCGAGATGGAGCCTTCATGGTGGTGCTCCTAGAATCGGCCGAAACGACAGGGTCGACTACTAAACCTAACTTATAGTGCTTGTCAGGGTTTTGAGACACCAGTCTACAAGGAGTCGTGATTTTTTTTTACACATTTATTCGTTAATGGTTGCTGTTTTTGAGATGCTATAAACCATGAAAGAAGATTTTTCTATAGGTAATTACCTAACTTTTCAAAGACGAAAAAAATTATTTGTGAGAATATATATTGTATCGAATAAATAAATACTAGTTATTCTTTTCGGCCACGACCTTTTTGTCTTCGTTGCCCGTTGCTGCACATGATTTTGACGGAGGAGATTCTGTTCTGATGAAAAACATTCGTTGTACATTGTGAGTGGGGGTGGGAGGGGAGAATGTGTGATGTAACAGGACGAGAATCTGTGTCCAGGGCTGCTGTCTCCTCATTGTGAAATTGTAACAGGGTTAATGCAAATATGTGGTTTGTTTTTAACCCCCCCTTCTTATTGTGATGAATATTGGAGATGATGTTCAACTTGGGTTGGTGAAGTGTGGGGTGGGGGAGGGATCCTGCATGGAGAAGACTTGTCATGCTAAACGGTGGGATACAGGCTGTCTCGTAACAGACCACGTGGTCTATTTTATCGTCTAATTACTTGTTGCATCGTGCCAGGGCTGCGATACACCCATGTTTGTCTTACCTGTGAAAGCTCGAGGGGTTGGGAGAGACTCGGGTAGCCTAGTGGTGAGAGCGAAACATTGCGCGCTCTGGTCAGTTCGGTACCCGTGTGGCGCAGCATACTTCCTCCCTAGTTGCCGACTGGATACCCGGCTTCTCAGAGGGTTGGGGAGATAAGCCAGCGATGGGCAGGTGGTGAGGTGGGGGGTAGGAGGGCCCGACCCTCATTTATCCGTGACGTGAATTTAAGTGGTACGAATGCGTGTGACGTCAAGCAGCAAATACGTCATTGGTGTGACGTAGTGCAGCTGTAGGTGCGAGTGGTGCGAGATGCTGTTCCTCACGACAGGTTCAGGTTGGGCTTTACTTCGCTGACACTTAGACAAGTAATTAGAGAACTTGAAAACAGCCTGACCAACGACTTTGTAGGAGGGACGCACGAGCTGAGAGTGTGATTCTTCAAACCTCCGTTGGCTAAACTCAGTGCGCCGCTGACAGAAGCACAAGATGTTTGCGTTTTCTGTGCTTATTGTTGTTTGTGAGCTTGGAGCAGAAGTGAACGTGAGAGAATGGGGGTTGGTCGCACTTGAGCGTTCAGTTGTATACTAATTAAGTCGATTTTGATTACTAAATTTGCTCACAGCGACAACAACATAATGCTAAATTAGAGGCACATGTTTCATTGTTTTGGTCAAACAATATATTTTAATGTCGATGAATGAATTGCATGGATGGTCAGCATACAGTCAGAATCATTGTCTGCTCAGTTCAGCTCAGTTGAATTGTTGGTTGGTTGTGTGTGTGGGTGGGCTCATCAAGCATGTAACTGCTGAGAATCAGAGTGCAAAAATTAGGTGTACACGCGCACAGAATCCTGTGAAGTTAGGTAATCTGCTGAATCAATTAGCAAGTGACTTACGATGATTGATTGGTGTGATCATGACGGAAATCGGTCAAAGACAGTGTCTGCGCGTGCCGCCAGATGTGTAGGAGCAGTTGGTTCAGTTTTTAGTTTGATGCCTCGGCGCAAGGTAAGAATTGAACGCTCATCTACCCAGTGAAGTGCGGTGGCTTGGAAGCCTCGTACACGCAGCTCATATCGCTAACCCTTGCGGGGAGAGCATTCAGACACGGAGGGACAGCTTGAGCTCAATCCCAGAAGGGCGACAGCTCCCAGATCTTGGTTAGTGCCAAAAGCCATTAAACATCAACGGGAAGTGTGAAGAATTGGGTTAGTTAAGTCAGCAATACGTGTCTCATTTTTGGTTAAAAATGTATCGGCTTTGCTGTTTTTTCTTTTATGTTTCTAGCTCGTAAAGTAAAGAAACTTTTAAGGACAACAGAAGTTTAGAGTTGTAGCATTCCTGTGCTACAGGATATTTCTTTCGTCCCATTATTTCTGACATTGTTGTCGCTGGCTGTCGAACCTACTGGGGTGGATAGTGAGTGCACACTCCATACTTTGCCTTGATGAAGTCCTGGTCACATGCGAGGTGGCAGCTTTAATAAAACGGTTTCGTACAAAGGTCTCCTCCCCAACCGCACGCCTACACTACCCTCCCTTAGAAAAGAAGAAGATTATCAGGTGTAGAGCCGTGCATTCTTTATCAAGTTTCAAAGCATTACCTACTCATTAGAAAAGTCGACAGCGAAGTTTGAATGTTACTTAGTTGCTGCTTACGATTTTTTTTTCTGCTCTAAAGGAAAGTTCACTTTGCACTGCCTTCTCCGTTCTCGGGATTGAGGTCTGGCCGGTGCAGAACAATATAAACTGAGACTTGCCGTGTTGTTATTTGCTAGCAAGGTTGTTGGTGAACAATGACATGAACCTCTTCCAATGTGCAAGACGATTTAAAGGTGTTCACTTGAAGCTGACGGAGACCATGATCGCCGTGAGCACCATGTGAAGGCCGTGGGTGGTGTCGTTGTGATAATGATGGTGTACTTGGGAGCAGCCTGATCTGCTGTCGATGCTTCATTCCAGACTGCACGTAGTATCATTATGTTATTTTGTTCCAATGTAATGTCCACTCGGATCAGAAGATGATCCTGACATTTTGTTTTGGGCTCGATGTCAGTCGAGATGTCACAGACGATATATAGATTGTTGTTATTCTGGTGGATTTTTTTGAAGGACATAGACACCAGAAAATAGATGAATCGTCATCACAAGCAAAGTAAAAGATCTGTTGACGTTTTCGTTGTGGCACGATCGTCAGAACTTGTGCTTTTTATTCTTATTATGTTCACTTTAGTTTCTTTTGGAAGTCTTTTAGTCAATTTTTTTAGTAAATTTGACATTTTTCTTAGAGATTATTTATAGACCAATCAAAATATGTTGATGCCATTTGCTGTTATTCTGTGTAGAATAGAATCAGTAGTTTGACGCATGATGAGCTTTTGTAGCGTGTTAAAGCTTCTTCCCTCCTGGCAACTCCTGTTAGCAACATCCTCCCCATTTTTGTTTCGTTGTTGTCTTTCTCTTTTCTCTGTCTGCTTGCTCACCTCATCCCCTAGCACAAATTTGCTTTGTGTCGTTTCTTTACAGTAACATGCTTTAATCATTTCCTTTAATGAATAACGACAATGTGAAAGTTTCTTCTGGGTCTCTTTTCTAAGGGTTTGGTGGGGGATTGGGTACTAAATATATTATGGGGATGGCCCTGGCTTAAGTATGGCCCACGAACGGCTTATTTGAACTGGGTGTTGGTTAAACGGAGGAAAGGCAAGGTTTGAGAAACTGAGACTTCTGTTAGCCGTCGGGAAAACATGCAAGCCCTTAAAGTGACAAGTAATGTGCGATACTAAGTCAAAGTTTTGAAGTTTTTTTTTTATTTTGCTCATATACATAATGCGAGTAAACGCTAACCTTCGTTGCGTCCATGTTTTTCTTCACGTGTCTCGTCTCTACAGCGACATCCAGGGAAAGACTCGAAGGCAAGACGAATTGTGCTTTCGTTTCTTCTTATTTTCACCCTAGTCCTGTTGTTTATTTATTTGGGTTTGTTTGCTAATTTTTATGCGTCCAGCAGGCCAAGAGCGACTTTTACTAGTATCAGGACCAGCCAGAAGCACGGGACAACTGAGGGTACTTCAGCGCAGTGTCGTAGTGTCTTGTGTGTAATGGGGCTGTTTCTGAGAAAAAAAAGAGTAAATGAGGGTTATTTTTGAATAAAAAAATATTTCAAGAATAAAACAGCGATATTGGTTTCTGATAACATGATATGGTACCTCAGGCACCAGTTCTTTGTGTAAAGGTGCTGAATAAGTTACTGTGGCAAGTCCTGGTACCCTGGAGAGAGTTTCCTTCTCTTCTATGTTCCGCCATAGCAGTTTGTTCTGACACGCTTTACTCTTCTGTAGTCAGCAGCACAAGGTAGCTTGCAATGTCCGTCCAAAACTCGTCATAGTCTCATCTTTTGCTGCACTCTCTTTTTTTTTAAATTGTCTTGATTGCACGCTTTGGTCTTATAGGCACTTTGAGAAACACATTCCGGTCCACAGATTCAATTAGCTTTTGCTTTCCTCATCGTTGTAAAAGGATGTCGTTTGCGTCTGTTAATTTTTTTTATTTCTTCTTTTTTACCTACTTTACATTCGTGTGAGGTTAAAATGCTAACACCAATCTCATGTAGGGTTTTTAGCACGCCTTTTCTAATGTATTGTAATCATATTGTCGGAAGAGAA
This sequence comes from Pomacea canaliculata, assembly GCF_003073045.1. Taxonomy (NCBI): domain Eukaryota; kingdom Metazoa; phylum Mollusca; class Gastropoda; order Architaenioglossa; family Ampullariidae; genus Pomacea; species Pomacea canaliculata. The sequence goes on from NC_037595.1 coordinate 9,008,138, forward strand.
AAATGTTTTCACTGGATTTTTCAGGAATGGGATTGAACCGAGTCACCATATGTTGTCTTAGGCAAGTAGGTGCGTAAAGCCAGGACACTGCACCACTGTAGCATGGTAGAAGGTTACATCACATCATGCTGACGATGTGCATGATTTGCATAATTTGTTTTTATCTGAAAGAAAAGAGCAAGAAAGGAAGTTGTCTGTTGCGTGACTTACTGACCGTCTCATCAATCTCAGCGCTTGCTGAAACTAATTCCACTTTCCTTAGTTGTTTCCTTCTTCGTGTATTCAGCAGAGAGTTGGCTGGCAGGTCCTGAGACAGCGTAAACACAAACAAGATAGCTTATTGCAATGGAATGATTCATTATTAGCTTTTCTTGTCGGCTACTTGGGCAAAAAGTATTAGGGCGTTGGATTATTTTTGAACGCCAAAAGCAGCTTTCAAGACAGAAAAGAGTGTAATATTGGCTGCTCATCAGTTTTATTCTGCAGTACTCAACGATTTTAGTTAACTGCACAGTATTTTTGTGTTTAGTGAAAGGAGAGCAACAATAGCAAATTACCTGACCACAAGTAAAGAGGGTTTAGTATTTAGTGTCCTTGGAAGGAAACTTAAAGACATGCTTTGCGTTTGTCACAATTTCTCAACCTCCACGAGCGATGTCGATGTAATGCCTTATTTATTCTTCAGATGAAATATACGATGCATAAGTGTGTAAATTCTACGCCTTTTTAAAGGATATGGCTGCATTGATTTTTATTCCATTTTTCCCAGGTTCGTTTGTTCTGTTACTTTGGGGCAAGGCTGTTTGTTCAGCAAAGTGCAGGTTTACTTGGCTGCAGACTCCTGAGCTGGCTTCAGGCTGTTGTGCACGTTGCCTTGGTACCTGTCCACCCACCGCTTCCCTTTTTGCTCTATTTGCAGTTCTTCAGTTAGTTCGGTTCTTGGTTTGCATGAACCTTCGTATCTCTTATCCAACTCAGAAAAAAGACACAACCTAATGGTGCTCCTGCCATCTGGCATTTGCTGGCAGTTCTGGATGTGCAAAAAGGATTTAGGAAGGAAACCCCAACCTGTCGGAAGTCTTAAATGGCAGTGGGACAGAGAGATGTTGATTGACCTGACTGTACTTCTTGGGTGCATTAGTGAAATTTTTTGTCTTTCCCCACATCCAGGTGGTTCGGTGACGCAACGGTTAGCGCCTGTCACCAAAACAGTGAGGGTGGATGTCCTGGGTTCAGATCTCGTCTCTGGCACGCTGTTTTTTTTTTGTTTTTTTTTTTTTTCTCTGCATGTGGCATTTCTTTACAGGGCTGGCTGCCTTGCCGTGACATAGTTGCTGGCTCGGCGTAAAACACCGATTCCGTTCTCCCCACCTCCAACTACAGACTTGCTACTCCTGTTTTCTACTCCTATTATGTTGATTTGCAGTGAGTCATTTGTTTCCTGGTATAGTCGTTGCTTACTGTCAGCCTTGAACTTATAATGAGCCGTTTGTGGCATGTCAACCTTGAAGGAAGGGTTGAGGGAGGGAGAAGTACACATGTTCACGCTCTGCACTGTGCACGCGTCTCAAGGGGCCTTCAGAACTCTCACATCACGTGTGAACGCTCCACTGGTTACAGACATTCAGACTTCAGTTTGTGAGCGACTTTCTCATCAGATGCCGTCCGTATCATCCTCATCATTATGTATCACCTACTTAAGTTATTGTAACGCTTTTTTGTCACTTGTTTTTTAAAAAACGTTTTTGGTTATTTTCATAAGCTCACATTTTTTGACACAGCAATTCTTGTGTATGCCAGAACTTCAATGGTCCATGCGACTGTCACAAAAGAGAGCGTGATGTATTTTACAGTATTTTCTGGTTTGTGTGACTTGTCTTCACTATACATGTTGACATGAATAAATAATTACATGACTAGATGTGTGCGACTTCACGTGTTACTTATTTCCTGTGCGAGTGGATATCTATGGCACAAACACTTTACGCCACATATTCTCTACCAACTGTTCCTCGTCTCTGTGCTCGGTATTGGTTGGTATTATTTGCTATGTTTTTCAACATATGACATCAAAAAAAGGTGAAGGCCAATGGTTGTTTGATCAGTTGAAATACAATTCGCAAACGAGTTTTATTTTTTGCGGAGACGGAGAAAATCTTGTAACAAGACGAAATAGGTAAGACGCCATCAACTGGCAGGAAGGGAAAATAAATCTTCAAGCACCATCTATGTGAGTTATCATCCTTTTCCTTTTCCAGAAGGGGCTAGACAGCTTAGCCACGGATAAATCACCATGAAGGGGAGGGAGAGAAAAAATAATAGCACAGATATTTACGCACTCTTACATGCATAAACATGCAAAACACACACCATGCAGATAACTTGAGAGCATACGTGGAAGAAGTGTTATGTTCTTGTCAGAAACAGCTAGTGAGTTTAGACATACAAAAAGGAAAACTATGCATCATGTTAGTGCAATCAAAACTTCAGATAACTTTTTATAAAAAAAACTAATTTCTCAGACCACATGCAATGTCCCTGTAACAATCTACACTCTACACACCTTAACATGTTCACTCAGAACGGCTATTCAACAGTTGCCTCAAAAATTCTAAAGACAGGAGACCAAATGTACAATCTTTGCAGACAGTGGACAACGCGTTCGACTTTTTATTTTTTTTAAAAAAAACTTTCACTATTATATATATAATATAAAATACGAAAGTGTAATGGCAGGGGATCTCAAATATTGAGTTATTGTTCTTTGAATTTCAAGGTTAATCGCCTTCAAGCGCAGTGTCTTTTCATTAGTTTGAGATCGGTTGTTCTTTGCGGCCATTCCCTCTTTACGAGCAGAACAGCAAAGGAGTCCAACTGCAATGCGTTTCTGAAGATGATCCGAGGACTGACTGCGTTCATGCCACCTTCCTCTCCTCGTTCTCCCACCTGAGAAAAACGCTCTTGTTCTTCGGGCTCCCGGGTCCCTTCTCCCTCCGCTCGCCCACAAAGAACCTGAGCATACCCGACATGAGCATACTCAGCGACGGCGGGTCCCGCTCGTAGGCGTGCATCACCACCGCCATGGCTGCTGCAAACAGCAGCGACAACCCATGGGGCACGTGCAGGCGCCTCTTGGGACACGAGCGCTCGACCAGCGTCCACAGCATGCTCAGGATCTGGGGGGTCATGAACATGATCAGCTCCTTACGGCGGCTGGGGCGCTCCCACAGGATGGCCAAGCCGCACAGGAGGCCCGCCACGCACGGGATGTACGTGGGTAGGGGAGGAGGGCGACCGGAAGCGTGACGTAGAAGGCAGATGGCGTACTTGGCCACGAAGACCATGGTGGAGAGAAGAGCGTGGACATCGTCAGGTTCTTCACGAGGGATTTCAAGACGTATGCTGGCCTGCAGGAGGAGAGCTCATCGTTAACATTTTTCTTGACAAACCTGTCCAGCGTTGCTGATAGGTAAACTAAGTAAAGCAGCTAACAGAAAATATGTGTTTCTAATCATCAATCGTTACGGGCATTGAGGATGGGAAAAGGAACAAGATACAGATTCAAATTCTGAAGGTGAGAGACGCTAATGCACAATAATAATTATGCGAACAGGGTATCCTACAAGTTGATGAAATAAAAAATCTCTAGTGAGAAGATGAGGAGAATGATGATTAATGCAACCGTGATAACGTCAGCGATGAGCAGAGAAGGGAGACAAGCCTGTTGTAGACCTTTTTTTCAGAAGATTCCTTTTGAAAAGCACGACTGGTGTCAGGTGAATCGGCAGGTACAGTTTGGCAAAGCTGGGGAAACTGCGCAGGAAGTCCCTCAGCGCATGCGCTGTGCACGAACCCTCGTGGAGGCCTGCCTCGCTGCACGTGACGAAGCAGTTGCCGGGGGTGCGGAAGAGGGCGCTGGTGGTAGCCTCCGTGTAGTCACGTGACCACTTCAGGACGGACAGGTAGTAGCCGCGCGGCAGGAGGGACGGGTAGCAGGCCACCCCTGTCACCGCCAGGGCGCACTCGGCGCAAAAGACGAGTATCTCCGCGTGTGGAATACCCTTCACGAGACCACGTGCTACGAGAGTTGTGGCCCCTGCCCCAAGAGCGCGGGCAGTGATGAAACAGGGTGAGGACCTTGTGATAGGAAGGACTGCTCACCGCAAGGCTGAGGCCAGCCAACCCTCCAGCCACGCCGTAGTTCCAGCCATCCTTTAATAATAATTAAAAAAATAAAAGTAATTAGTTTATGTACACTATCTGGCCTCAAAGAAAGTTAAAACAAAATTCTCTCCTGTGTCACGCACATACGTAAACACTTGAAGCAGAACGGAGTACTGAACGACACACACACGAAAGAAGTCGGAAGCACTTGTCCTGTGGAGTGTTAAAGTAATAAATGTCAAGAGCTGACTGTTCAGACCATGGATGTGTATAGGTGGATCGCTGTTAGCCAAGACCAACGCTTAGCCTCTTGCGAAGTTCTCTGCTGTTAGTCTTGGCGAGCCTAAACAATGTATGTGACTAAACCGGAAGCTTTGTATACACCAGCCTCGTTTTAGTAGCTAACTGGAAAAAATCGTCTACAAGCAGACAAGTAATACAAGTTCGTGGTTCAGACTGATGGAGTTTTGTTTAAAGTAAACAGCGACTCATGTCAACAAAACTGTTGTCAGTAAGCGCTATTTTTGTTTACCACCAGTCATTTTAAAATGAAGAATACAGTACCTACCAATATTATATATGTGCGCCAATGTTAACCTTATGATTGCATGGTTGAGAGGGGGAATAAATAAATAAAAAGCTGGTGATATTCAGCGTTTTTTCGAACTTTTCGCAAACGACATTTATTTCTGGCAGATTTGTAATTACTTTGGGATTAGACTGATGTGAAATGTTTGATTGTTGCTAGCACATCTCAAGGTGCACACCGTCAGTTTCTGAGATCGACTGCTGCAAGGTGTCTCCTATTTCACCTATGTGCACGAGATCGAAGAGATAGGACAGGACACGGGTTCCAAGAGTGAGATACCACAGGACACGTGCTCGATAAGGGGACTGTGGCCAGAAAAGAGGCCAGCAACTGTGATAACCTGAATGTTTGCTGATACGTGTATGTGGGGGTCAAGGAAGGAGGTAGATGGCTGGTTGTTAGGAAAACAGCCGCTAGTTACTAAAAATAGCTTACCTTGCGTTTCCGATAGCGATGAAGGGCCGAGACGGTCAGGTGGTACAAGCTTGGATACAGGCCAAGAAAAGTTGCAAATCTCATGGAGTCTGCACGGACAAGGTTAGTCCACACATTCGGAACCCTGTCCAACATACATTTCTGTGATTTAATCTGTGAAAAGCAGCTAAAGGTCCCTCCCTACATTACGTTTGCATCTGTGTGCTCATCCTTCAGCATCTTCATCTTTTTGTAGAGAGAACTCGCCCACATTTGTACTGATTGTAAAAGTATCAACAGTCTTGCCAACAATCGTTCATGGGGTTCACAAATAAAATGAATCACCATCTATACGAAAACTGAAGATTACACAATGGTTTGCCTGGTAGTAGGTGACAGGCTAAGAGGACATAAAACTATGTAGCTTGATTTACAACGAATAAACAAATTTACGGGGTACGTATGTTAGTAAAGTTTCTAAGGAACCCTGCTCGACTATGTTTGGTTGATTGTATATGGTTCCACACTGCTTCTGATCTGTAGCATCTTTTGAAAGTAGTCCTGGTGGAGTGCACAATTCAAATCACAGATGTATCAGAGCTTGTTTTAAAATGTTAAAAATTGTTATCACGGGCAATCTCAGAACGTTGGGTTGACAAGAAGTGTTACAAGTGGCAAGCAAACTGACTGACATCGGCTTGCTAGCCCCTATCTGATAACAACTCCTCTATTCTCTCACCGATTTCGGAAGGGATTCTTCATGAGCGCCGAAAAGGTGGTCGCCCCAGCGCACACCGCGGCACCTTTGATGAAGCTCGTGACGAACCTCCGCGCGAAAGAGCGCGCTTCCGCCAGGAGCCATGTCTCCAGAGGGACATCGTCCTCGTCGTCCTCCATCACTCTCTTCTCGTCCCCACTCATAGCCGCTGGTGGAAATAAACTCTCACATACGAGGTCACAAGGTTAGATGCATCAGGGTTTTTTTTTTTTCACGTTGCGCGCGCAGCGTGTGGTTGGACATTTCTCAGGTGAGATAAACTCCAACGCTGCGTGGTATTGCAACCAGGTAAAGTGTCGAGGCTGGGACACAACACGGTGACAGGTTGAGTAGTTCGCAAGTCCTTCAGTCTGATAGATACACGAGCGAGGTAAAGATTCTCTTTACAAAGAGAAGAAGATTTACGGTAGGTTGAGATTAACCAGTCCCCAGGAGACTTGACCAGAAGACAAGACATGAAACATTGACATGTCCGCTCAGAAATTATGAACTGATCAATATAAAAAAAATCTTCTTAGATTTAAAAAAAAAATCACGAGGATTGCATACCATTTAGAAAATGCATGAGCATATGTCTGAATATAAAATGTGTACCAAGTTTCTCAAATCAGGTCCAAAATGTAAAGACTAAAGACTCGGTCTTGAGGTACAAGTGAAGTCGGCCTTAGAGAGGCTGAAGTCGCTTCGACTGCTGACCAGTTGCTCCACTTAAGTCACCACATGACAGCGACATAATTTCATAATCCTCATCAAGTAATTTGGTAAAAATCAGAGAGACCTGCTAAGCTGCTGTCACACGCTGGGATCGTTCACCTCCTGTATATACACATTGTTTTTGTGTAGTGTGTACTGCATACTGTAATTAGTGTATTTTGCTGTAACCTTTCGGACATTCTAACACGGTTCGCGCTATTTTTACATTGTAACAGCTTGACCTTTGCGACATTTGTGTTGTTGAAATAAAATTTTTCAAGTCTAGTTCTCTCTTTCTCTCACATACCCTTCTCTCTCTCTTACACACTCTCTCCCCCCCTCTCTCACAAACGGACACTCTCTCTCTCTCCCCCTCTCATTTATATATATTTAGACATGCCAGCGAATGCAGTGGATGCAAAACTAATGCAGAATAACAATTGTATCGCATTCTTTATTATTATGTACACTGAATTCATTAAGTGCAGTTAATGAGTGCACATCACAGGTTTCCTGAGCGGTACGGATAATAAAGTTTATAAATTTGTGTTGCTGTGTTTGCAGGTGTCCGGCTGATTCCAGCTTGCATTTAAAAAATTTTTTTTTTGACTTTATTTAGTTGTATCTTCTGCGTCGTGCATGCAATATTTGCTGGCATCTTAACCATTCCAGTTGCCTGTTCACTTGAGGGTTCTGTGCAGTCGTGTGTATAGGGTGGTGCTCATCCACCCTGCAGTGCATACCTTACACCTCATACACAGGACACTAAGTGGTACAGGTCGCATGCACAATTTATTGTCTGATTGAAGAACAGAAGGGAATATTTCCCCAGATTTGAGAAAAAATATGTGGCCTACATTGGGCTTGACGCAGCCATAAAAAAGAATATCGTTTCCCAGAATTCTGAAAAGACTGAAGAAAGTCAATTAGGCTCTGAGATGGATTCCTGAAGGGGATTTAACTCAGGTTATTAGGGATCACACACTGCCTGTCAGGGGCGATGAGAAAGCCTCCGAAATTAGATCGGTGTCGGATCACAGGGTTGGAGTTGTCTCGCTTTAGGATCCAGACTCTCTGCCCTTGCTGAAGGTTCAAGACGACCTCGTCAAAGAGGGTCAGCCGTGAGTCCTCGTTGTTGCCGGAGATGTAGGCCCACTCGGCATCTTCTTTCATCAGGCTGAGGCCGAACCCAGCTCCTGGCGGCGTCTCTGCCCTACAGGCGGCACGGGCATGGCGACAACAAATATGGAAATAAAACGATGGGAAAGTAGCATAAGTAAGGACGTGTTGGATGGAACGTACAGAAAAAATCCGGGATGGTGGTCTTTATAAGTTATGGACAATTTTCATTTCCTGTTTACTAACTCCCTGTTATAATTTTCACTCACCCACTTTGCAGCAAATTTAGTGAAATATTTGAAATACGTTTTGCATACAGAAATTAGTAATTCAATCTTTTTGTACATAGTTTCCAATATTTTTGAGATAAAATGATTTCATATTTATGACAGTAATTATCTTTATGTTCGGTTTAGGAAGTTTGTCATATATGTTAAATGAAGTGGTTTTTTTTTTTAATACTGAAACGCAAACCTTTATTCAATATAAGTGTAATTCTTGAATTTTTGTTTTTTTAACAAAAAACATTATCAATACTGATTGAGTTTTTAAAAACTACGCAGCGGGAAGCGGTGTATTTTTATAATATGAAAAATAATTTTTAAAAATTGGTAACAAAATTGTTCAAGTGTTTGACCGGAGTTATACTTACTGAACAAAGAATAAGTACATCCCTCCGACAGGCGCCGTGAAGTAACCGGTCTCAGGGTCGTAACCCTGGCCTTCGTTGTACATGATGTAGTCAAACTTGATGATCTCTTCCGGTGCCACGGTGAGGTTGACATCAAGCGTTAGTGTAAAGCCCACGTGTGGTGAACACTGAACGAGATCTGAAAAATGACAAAGAAAACGCAGAGACTGCAACAGCTTTTCGTGAAAATTTTCAAAGAAATTGTTGCAGAAAATGAACAGAAAGATATTGACGATAGCCATTGAAATTATTTATTTACAAAGTGCTACAGGTGTTAGACCATTAAATCCGTGTATTTTTGTATATAGCTTTTGGTTAAAGTAGAGAAAAAATATACGTTGCTAAATTAGTTCAAGAACAAAGACCATAGCATGAAAAATGAATTTGAGATAAATACACAAAAAAGCAGATGGCTGCAGATGGACATAAATATACAATAGTTTCTTTACCAAGCCTGCTTTTAAGTGCAGCAAGTTCACCCATTACTTCTTCCAAACGGCTGGCCATCTTGGCGACAACTTGGTCCCTGTCAGATGACCCTTCTGGCAGAGTGCTAGCCACAGATGTCGTGCACGTCATCACAACAACGATAAGCTGTTTAAGAAACATTGTTTTTGTCAGACTGCACCACTCTTTCTAGAAGAACACGTTGCTGTGGGATTTCAGTCTCATTTGTTGTGTTTCGGGCGCCCTTATATAGGGATCATGGAGGGACGACCTTGTCTGTGACGTCATGAAGAAGCGCCGGAAACTTTACAGGGTTACTGCCCTTGTCAGTTTGTCATTCACCGCCAGAGGAGTGACGTTCTCACTGCCTTCGAGATTGCATTCATAAGTAACCGAAACAGTTCCATCTTTTATTGGTGAATGAGGACAGGCTGTGATCCAGGATTGGGAACTGATTGGAAGGCTGTTGTGTTCGGATCGAGTTGTACACAACGCTTACAACAGACAAGGCGTCAGAATTCATACATGAGGTGTCACAACAAGCTACTACCAAAACTGGACAGGAGTTTTTACACCTATTCCCTTCATACATATACCGACATCGCTAGCGATTTACAGCAAACACAACACAGCAAACAAGACAAAGATAAAACAAGACCCTGTAGATGATGACATATATATTACGACATTGGCTAAATTTTAAAATTGATTAGTGTTTCGATTTGAACATTAAATAAAAAGGTCTTTGTAACAGTCATGAAATGATGGAAATGAATTTGATTTTATTAGTTTAAAAGTGTATATGTATAGCTTTAAAGTACATGCATATGCATATAGCTTTAAAGTATGATTTGCAGATATATCTGTATACGTGCATGTTTGGTAACCTCAGTAAGAAACCAAGAATATTCATCCACATGATAATAAATCTCTGCTTATTTAGAAACATCTGATCAGAACAAGCAAAAACGAAATCGATTTTAATTCTTCTCTAAGCTTGCTGAAGCTGTACATTCCAATATTTTTTAGCAAGGACATCATGCTACACTTTAATTTAGCGTCCCGACGATCAGAACTAATAGAAAGACAATTTATTTATGAAGCTTGTTTTACGACAAAGAGCCGATACGATAAGAACTCAAGGTACTGAGAGAGAGGTGACAAATGAAATTTACAAGTTCAATATACTTCTCATCGAACGATAAACAACGGGTGCGGCGTTAGACACTGTCAGGAGAGAATGCGAAGAGGGAAAAAATATTGTCCTGTAAATTAATCGTTAAAAAGGAGGAACGGAAAGATTAGCGCTAGACAGGGTAAACAAAAAGCAGCGTCGAACTCTTTATTAAAAATTTCTTTTATTTGTTTACAAAAGCACGAGGTTACAAAAATGTCTCCCTCCCGGCCTGATCTTTATTTTTTTTTTTAATATATTTTATTTTCCCCCTTTTTAATAATGGGAAGTAATTAATGTCATCCTTCATTGCTCGTACCTTATATTGAGTTATTTCCCTTGAACTTTAGCCTAGCCGTCAGTCCTGTTTCCCCCGCTTCTTTCATTTCCCCGTTTTGTTCTTATTAACCAGTAGAGTTTGTGTTGCAAGTAGTATTTGAAAAATCGGTATGTCTTAAAAAGATTGATGCTTTGTCTTCGATGACATAAAATCAATCCAAAGCAGTCAGGGATCTTGTTTCTGTGATGCACAACCTCTCTGCACCAGGCCTAACCTGTAAAACACCAGCTTCGGCTCACGATCAAAAGACACGAAGGAAATACAAGAACTAATATTTTACGAAGAAAGAAAGAATAAATCACATGCTGTCCGTGAAAAGAAACTTGTAACTGCGACGAGCAGTTTTAGCTGCAATTATTTCGTGAAAGAAATGTAGGAAATTATTTGTAACTTAATACTCGAGTCTGAAAAATGGAAGGGACATTCAGGGATAAATACTGCAGAAAAACAATGGGATTGACAGTGGACGAGAGGTTTTAGTATGTTTCTAGTGTGTGTGTGGGTGTGTGTGTGAGTGAGAGAGAAATTAAATCGGTCGTGGAGTCTTTTTAGCACGACACATCTAGAAAAACCGCACCGCCTCCTAGTGTCATAACCTAGAGAGACACACGTCATTAATTATTTATTAGTATCTTTGAACAGCGCTTCGTAAGCTTTACAACTCATATATCTAATTCTCTAGAACAGAAAAAAATTTTGGTATTCAGCAAAGCAATGAGCTTGGAGACAAATCCATTCAAAGGACGTGAAACTATTAACAGACTTTCTCACCTCCTATTACGATTCACATGGTCCAAAGTGATGGTCCTCCGGCAAGAGGACATTGCTCTATCTACATAGGATGTCTCCAGTCTTAAGTAAGTAAAATAAATAAAGTGTTCCTGATTATGGGCTTTACGAACATGTTAGAAATGACAAAACTTGATACTTGGCAAATAATCGGTTTAAACAAGTTAACAGTGAGAGGACTTCAGCTATTAGTTTGTTCATTTAAAATGTAAACTGCCTCAAGCACTGATATCTTCTTGCTCCTTTCTTCATTATGTGTTAATTACATTCCACAGCAAGGCTTGATGCTGAGTTTATGTCACTTCCTTTGTAATTTGTTTTTGCTTTTAAAAATAGGTGTTATAATATTTGATGCAATAACTGATTGATACAGCTTCTCGAATTCCTTCTTTAACATCTGTGCGGGAACAAATTATCCCTAGGGGACTGTTGAGAAATTTTTATTCATGAACTTACTCCCAAACCATTCTTGAATTTTCCTGGATGTGTTAGATGGTTTGGTTCCAGTGTCTGTCTTGTATAATGTGCAGCCTGACCTCCCCAACCCCCAGGAACATTCTTTCACTTTTTGGATTTTTTTCTATCGGTCTTTCAGTTTCAAAGCGACATTTTCTTCTAATGAAATGATGACACGAAAAGTTCTCTGAAACAGCGCAATCCATAAAGTTGCATGTACAGTCAATGAACACTTGCATAGTCATGAGGGTCATGAAAGGTTTCCGCCAGGTGGCGTAAGGTGTTCCATCTTTCTGACTTGTAAATCCGTTAAGTGAGATTCGGAGTGAAACACTTTTCACTAAAGGCAATGTTTCTGTATACAACAGTATAGAAGGTATCCTGTTTCTAAAAGATTTCAAACCTGGGAAATTAACGTATAAACATTATCGTATCTACAGATAGAATTTTTAACGGAAAAAAAGCTGTTGTCTTTTTGAATTACTCTACTGCCAAAGGTGTTCATTTTATGAGGCCATTCCCATCATTAAATGTAATTAGAAACAAGAGAAATTTGTTCTATAGTCATTTTTATTTCACAATCTGCAATAAAAATATTTTCTGAGAGCAAAAATAGGTTAAAAAAGTAGGAGAAGCATATGTTGTCTGGTTTCAAATCATTAAGAGTTAGAAATTCAATCACCGTTCCTCTGCTTCCCTCTCTCCAGACCTGTTTTGCTTTCGTTTCTTCCTCGAAGTGCAAATCCGCGCTTAGCTAGGGAGCAGTCCTTATACGGCTTTGGCATTTCCCATTACAGGAGAACAACCAAAACATGGATTTGTCACAAACAATGTACGTGGGTTGTGCAAGATTGGTAGACCAAAATAGCTGTGCCTTCTGCTGACCTAGCTGTTTCTCTTGCCTAACGAAACTCTCCAATACATGTTAATTAGCCAATTATTTTTTTTATTTTTCATGTAAATATTAGGTAACATTATGACATGCAGTTTTGGTTTGAAGCTTTCAAGAGCGATGCAACTCCTTCTAGGGATTTGATATGATTTTTGAATGTTTTGAAAACAGCAAGATTCGATCCATGAACGAATTCTTAAAAAGAAAAAAAAATCATAATTGTATAGTACACACATGAAAATGATCACACTGATGACAAACACTGTGCACCATTTCCGAAATCTGTTTAATATATCAGGACTGAGTGAAGCTATGAACTTGGTGATATGATCATGCTCTTTCCCATCATTGCGATAAACAGAGCATTTATGTTTTTTTTTCCCTTTCTTTAAATGTAATAAGCAAAAACGTGATTCTACATTCCTCGTTTAGGAATGTTTCTTTTCCCTTTGATAGGCAAAGGCTAATCACTTCAGTGTTTCTCTATGCTTGCGGACGGAAATTGTGTAAAACACGTGACTATGTGCGAATATTTGTGAAGATGAGCAAAAGCATGTAAAAAATGTGCCTCCGCTAGTTAACCGTGCACCTGCGCAAAAAGCAAAGTTGGAAAGATGACTGGCTGTTGCAAGAATAGAACCAACCAGCTGATTGCCGAAGGTTGTGTTTTAGAAAAACATTTAAAGGGGAAAAAATAATAATTAAAAAAAACCACGAACCCCTAAAATACGAAGATCTTTGTCATCACCCAGAAGGTTGTAAAGGTGTTTCTTGATCCGAATTTTCACCATTATACAACCAGGTGTAAGCCTATGATCTGTACACATTAGATGAGTTCATAATTTGTTAAAAACTACTTCAATGTGTTGCTAGCATGGATAATTACAGTAATTATTATTATCATTATGTCTTGGGGAGCAGATAACCGCGTGGTTAGAGCTCTGGCCTGGAAGGAGAGGGGCGCACCGGGTTGATACCCGTAGCGCAGCACACTTCCCCCAGTCTACCCAGCTGGCGAGATTGGGTACATGACTCCGTAAAGGATTGGGGAAGGTAGAACAGCAAGGGAGAGGAGATGGGCATGGTCCTCATGTAAAGCTAAAAATTAAGGACTTTAACATCTCACTCCCTGACGACCAGAAAAAGGTCATGGGACGACCTTTACCTTTAAGCAGAGTTTAAAGGAGACCCATCTCTGACGAAACATGAGAAAATGAAATAAGAGAGAAAAAAGAAAGTTAGTAAGACAAGGACGAGAGGTGAAAAAAGTAAATTATGAAAAGAGACAAAGGGACCTTTTTTCGAGAAAAGAGAATAAAGCGTTAGGAATAAAAAGGTTGGGGGAAGAAAGAGTAAGCTCCCCTCTCATTACTTGCTAAAAGGGACGAACAAATCATGCTAGACGAATTCATAATACTCACGTTCCAAGGAAGTAAATCATGATCAAATACCCCATTCCCTGTCCTGACAAAGAAATAGATCAGCCGACCTACCCACCGCAAGTCTGTTCTTCAGCAGGGTAGAGGTCAAAAGCTATTAGGCGCGCGCGGACGACTCTACCGCGTAGTGTGTGCGCAGATTACCGAGGAGATAATTGAACGACATTGAGAGACAGAGATTGGCATAATAGTCTGTGATGGACAGTCAAAAAGCTTTGAGTCGCCAGTGCAAGTAGACACAGGACTTAGATGGCTTTTAAGCGGACATTCTTAATCGACACACATTGTCGACTGTGGGCTTACTTCCCCTGCGCACTTTTTCTTTTGAATTAAGTCGTGTACACAATTTTGCCAGAATCAGATATTTGACAAATGTGTGTCTCGTTAATGAAGGTTATTTACGAACTGAAACATAAAGAATGCATAATGCTGTAGGAGCTTTGCGATGAAATGGTTTGAATACCCGGATCAGCTTCGTTGATCTTTATTGTCGGTAGATTGGGTACTTTTTATCGGTCCTTCCCTTTCGCAACATTATCCTTCCATAGTGTTTGCCTGCGTGTTCATGTGTGCATGTTCTTTTATGTGAGCTTCATGTCCACGTGACAGAAAACTTCGCTGTGATTGGCATGCTGCTTACCTTGTAGTGGTGAGGTGGCTTGCGCGCCTTCTCAATCTACAGAGCTGTGTCGGTGGGAGCCTTGTGCTCCCGGCAGGTCTAACCAAGTCGAACAGGTCTGTCAAGGTAGATGCCAGACTAAAATGTTGCACCCTGACCCTTCATGTTGGGGGGTTTACTTTGGGCTAACAACCTATGCGCTGATATAAAACTTTCGTGGACTTTGAGAAGGCCTTTGACAGCTGTACACATGGAAGTCATCTGGAGGCTGATGATCCACTTTGGTATTCGGCCTAAGGTCATAAACATTATTCAGGGGTTGCACGAAGACTCCTCCTGCCAAGTTATCCATAATGGCAAACTCACTAAACTGACAATCTTCCTGAAGGTCATAGACTGGATTATGCACAAGACAACCCAAGACAACAACACCGGCATCCATTGGACCTTCACCAAACAGCTAGAGGAACTGGACTTTGCAGATTACATTTGTCACCTATTTTATCGGCAACAACATGTACAAGCCAAACTGAATGAGCTAGTGGAGAAAGAGGAGAAAACTGGATTTAAAATGGATTAAACCTCAGCAGAAAAAAGACTGAAGCGATGAGAATGAACAACAATAGAAATTCACAATCTATTTTCAAGGAAAGATATTGTTGAGGCCTTCTGCTCCTCGAGGAGTAGAAAACTAAACTACCAACGCATTCTTGACTTAATTTCCCTTTCCTTTGAGGATTCATTTTCTTGTAACTTAGGAGCAAAAAGAGAACGAGAGAAGAGAGATAGAGTTGCATTATTTTAATCAAAGCAAGAAAAGTCCATTAGCTCTAGAAAACAACTCAATTATCTCACCTATCGACATTAATGGAATAAGAACAGCAATAAATGTTTGAGTGTCTTTGTAATTAGAATACTATTAATTTATTTTATAATTATTCTCTTCTTTCATTTTTATATATTATTACTGAACATATGCCAGAATGGTAGAAATTTTGCAAGGTAGAAAAAAAGGACAATAGCTGTTTTTGTTCTCTTATTCTCTAATGACTAACAGCAAAGACAAGATCGAGTCGGCAGACTGCAATGTTTTTGACTCATCTTCAGAAAATGAACTCTTGCCAAGCACGAGAATAGGAGACGAAATTTAAGTATGTAGTGATTGCCACTAGTGATTGCAAAGTTACAAAAGTTATTTTGCCTGAATAAAAACCTGCACAGATTTATTCACATCTAACCTTTAAGCTCTGTCACCTGTCTTCTTGTTGAACATTTCCTTCGATTGAATTTACTCCTCTATTTGTTAAAAACGGTATGTGCCCTATTTTTCTTAAAGTCGACATCTTATCTGAATAATTTTTATGTTATTAAAGGTCTGTTAACATCTTTTGTTATTTCTATAAAGCAAAGCCGGATCTTCTCCTTAACATACTGACCTAGTTGTCTTAGGGTTGGTAACTGGGATCAAGTCCCAAGCAAGAGGACAGCCAGAGAAACAAGTGACACAGTGTTCCCATACGAAGTCGGTCAACGATCGGAGACATTAATCGTTTCACGTGCTGACAAAATACTTCTCTGTCCACCATTTTCTTTTCCTTACGAAAGTGATACACAGAAAACTTATCAAGACGAATGTAAAATGCATCAATCACATCGCGAGGGTATCAATTTAACGATTTGTTCTTGCCATGGAACAACAGCTCTTGTGTCTGTAGGCGGCAGTTGCAAAGTTTCTAAAGTATGGCCGAGAAAGAGCCGAGGGGACTATCGTATTGCCATATTTCAGACTTGCAAAATGTGGAAAAAATTAATGGTTTGGGTACTGAATACTTCTATTTATTCTTGCACTGTCATTGCTGCTCCCGCTGTTGGACTCATAATGAAATCTCCCGAGACGAGAGGTCAACGGGATCGGAGAAGTGACTTTGAAGGTTCTTCTGTGGTTGACGTCTCCTGATTGAGTGGCAGGGACGAGGGCGGAAAGTAGGTGGAATGGAAGGTGAAGAAGGTGAAGAACGCGGTAGTAGTTTGGGCATCCATTCCACTTCAATCCACCCATCCATATATATATATATGAATGGGGCATAGACAGACAGACAGACAGACAGGCAGGCAGGCAGTCAGACAGCCAGGCAGGTGACTCATCTCTTACGGAAGGTTTATGAAAGAAAGGAAAGAAAGAAAAGGACAAGGGCTGGAGAAAATAAATTATAAAAAAGAGACAAAGATAAGTTTAGAAATAACACGATTCAAAGGAGTTAAGAACTTCTGCCAACAATAATGAAGCAAAGAATCCTGGAGCTGGGGAAGTAGCTCCTAATGAAGAAAAGGCGAATGTAATTAAAACTTCCTGTGGCTAAAACAAACAGCAGCCGACTGTGAGTGAGTGGCTCAGGGGGTGGGGACGAAGATGGAGTTCGTCTAAAATTATTTTTGGTAAGGTCAATGAGAACTGTATCAGAGTGTGCAGACTAATGACATAAAGTGGAGAAAACTCTTGAGAGGAAACTGCGTAACCACAGACCTGGCATCAGAGGCTGATAAACACTGAACTAGCTGCAGGATAAGCAGAAGGTGGGTGTCATTGACCTTTACCCTTTCTTGCTTGCGCATGCGTGTTTCAGAAGCGATGTCTGGTGATAGCGATACTTTGATGTCAAGAATATAGGCGAGATCAGGATACTGACGATAAAAGGTTTTAAAAACCAGCCTCGAGCCAAGGTATAGAATTAAACTGAAAGTTGCAGACAGGTCAGTTGTTGGTCACAAAAATATGATGGTCTGAGAAACAATTTGAGACGGATACTGTTTCTTCAAATCTGGAAGAATACCCGCCTTCTATTATCAAGATATACGCTTACCATTCACCATCCACAAGAGGTCAACGACAGGAGGATTGTACGTAAAGAAGTTTCCTTTTCGAAGGTTTTAACCAACGGAGAGCTTGGACTTATATGTTCATTGTTTAAGTGTACCTATTGCATATATTGAAGTGTACATCTGTATCTCTTGCAAACAAAACTTCAAGATTTTGACTTCTTTTAATGCTGTTGATGTTTGTAAGACTTATCTCGGGAACGGAAAAAGTGTTTTTCATCAAGAGTTCAGAAAGTAGTGTCTTGTAGTGAACAAACCTGGTCATTAAAAAATTTACAACCCATTAGAATTTTGTTCTTCTTAGTGACCTGTACTCTGTTCCTTTTAATGTGTCTGACTCGGTTGTTACATTTTAGTTTACGAGCTTCCCAGACATCCGTGAACTCAGGTATTTAATGAGACGTATGCCCAAGTCACAATCCGTGTTTTTGCTAGGGTTAAGCCGTGTTAAGCCGAAACGTGGCTAAACCGGAAGCTTTGTACACACCTGCCTCGTTTTAGTAGTTACCTGGAAACATTGTCTGCAAGCAGTCCAGTAACACAAGTTCGTATTAGGGAGACGCATTATGCTCCGGTTAATGATAGATGAAGATAGCTTATATAAAAATCCGTACTCTTAATTATTTATATCGCTAATCAAACTTAAAAGCCACCAATGGATAGCTTGAAAATTAAAATGATTTTTGAATGTCTATTACTTTCCGAGCTGAAGTCACAAGAGGAGAAGAAGATGGTTCAAAAGAAAAAAAAAGACCCCACCTTCCTACAATCTGCTGGGTTTCTCATTGATAAGGACGATCATAAAAACTCCTAATTTTACTGTTTTTAAATTTGAGTCCGCCTCTTTGGACTTTCTTCTGGCATCTTGCTAGAGCACATCACTCCACAGGCGACTCTCCAAAGACAAGCACCGTGCAGCTTGGTCCTGGGAACATTTCCCCGGCATCTCGAGTTGCGCACAAATAATCACAGATAATTTTCTTTTGCCCCTCCTCCACCTTTCTCCCCTGAGACTCTTTGGGCGATGAATCATGGATGAGATTTCCGAGGCAGCGTTCACATTCATTGTATCCGCAGTCTAAAGGGGAAGTGAAGAGATTGTTTTTATTTTTTTGTTCCGGATATTTGCCGTAAATTCTGGAGATTTCCCTCACAGTCTATGCATTCTTGATTATTTTTTTATCTTTAAGAAGTAGAGCTCTCAATTTACATACATGACAGGCAATAACTTTCCACGAATTTATATTTTCGGTACAGACTGGGAGGCAAGCAAACCAGTTCTGTCAGGGCAAAGGTGGCGAGCTACGCAAAGTTCACTTAGTGCGTGGACATCACAAACAGCAGATGGCTCCCTTTGTTTTTGTTTTTTGGATTTAAAGAAAAGAAAGGGGAAGCAAAGAAAAGATTAAAGAATTTTGTAAGCTGGGAGGAAATAGAGTTATATAGAAAGGGCAAAAATAAGGAGGAAAGAGTGATGGAACGAAGCAGGATAATAAGAGAAATGCGAGAAAGAAAAAAAATATAGACGATAGACAAAATAAGAAAGAAAAGAGAAAAAAAAACACAAAAGCAAGAAACAAGGTTTTATTTATTGGAGTCGGTGCAGACTAGCGTGCGCTAAACAGACTTGCAAAGGTTGAAGATCTGAGGACTTCCATTCTCGCATTTGTCATCAAAGTTTCTTTTTGTAAACATCTGTCTTTCTGTCTATTTTTTAAGTCCACTTTCTGTACTTTCAGTATCATGTCTCTATTAATCAGTGATATTCGAGAGATCATTTAGAAAATGATCATTGGATGGTGTTGACAATGATAGTAAAGAGGGTGATGAAGATGGTTCTGGTTGCAGAGTGATAATGTTACCTGTGATTATGATGTTGATGATGTTCTCTTATTATCTTTCCACCATGTTCGATTTTTCTAGTTATTGGGTTTCTTTGGAAACTTATATTTTTTATTATTTACAGCTTAGGACCTACAATGAACTAATACCTCTTAAACTGCCATAGTTACCATTAAAAACTTCTTTATTGCTTGGCAGATATAGATACCTTCCTGTTATTAAAGAAACTTCATTAAAAGAATTTAAAAACAACCCAAACTGAAAAAAAGATTTTAGAAGACCTTAGCGACTTCTGGCTAACCTTTTAGATGGCACAGTCGATGGCAGGCTTGTAGTCAATGACTTGTAATGACAGTGTCCTGCAGGTCTTGTAGTCTGGCATGGCGACGTGAAACACATGCCAGAGACAGGACTCGAATGTTCAGCAGCTCCGAAGCCAAACAGACCAGACCTGTGCTTATGACAGGTCACGTGGTATGTGGACGTCGGGAAGCTGCACAAACAACAACTGGTTCGTTGATGACTCAGTGCTTCCATAGTCAAAAACAAACCACTTAATGGTCGATGTACGTCACCAGCGAAAACTAAAACTACAGATGCCTCGGCTCCTGTTTCTGCAGCCATGCCCCCTCTTCCCCAATTTTCCCATCTGTGTGTAGATATATTACTAACAGCTCAGAACTGACTTATTTTCTCCATCAATAAATCTTAACTTTCCAACCATGAAAAAAACCAATCATCCATTTAGCCGGCCTCCCAGCGTCTGATGGCCAAAGAAGCCAGACGGATGGCTTCGTCTAAGACCTCAAATAGGATGTATTTCTGGAACGTTCTCTGATCAGTCGCAACAGGAAATCACAAACACGCTAAATGATAAATGTTCTCGACGAATGTTATTGTTGTGGAAGGTAAGGAATAGAATACAATCGCTACGGGAGATTGAAACATAAACAGGAGAGAAAAAACCAGAACAAAAGTGTCGCATGCAGCCATGACAGAGAAAGCAGCGTGACGCAAAGAAGAGGCAACTCCCGCCATTCAGACTGAAGATGTCGCAATGTATGGACTCCATTTTAAAAGTTAAAAAAAGCTAGCAGGAGTCAAGTCTGGTGAGCACATTGCAATAAGTTATTTTTACTAGAAGTCAGACAAGTTATTTTTCTGAACAAGACCGTAAACCGCTGGCCACACCCAAAAGTCCTGATGACAACAGCCGGATCCAAACATTAGTTCTCTCGGGCGCGTGCGTCACGTGGTATTAGTGTTGACCTCTGTCAGCATGAACCTGCTGCACTACCTACCCAAGACAGAAGAAGAAGTTAACAATGCTTCTCAAAATAATATACAACAGTGTATATAGTATATGGTCGTCATACCACCAACTGGCAAGTCTGCGACTGACATTATTTTAAATATAAAATAATCAGATTGTTAATTGTGAAAAGCACTTTGAACATACATTTTGATTTTGTGTAGGTTATTAAAGATAGATGGGGGAAGTAGCTGCTTATGAACATTAGCGAGCAATAATAGCTAGCTTTGATGCTCAAAAGAAAGCTCGTAGCTTGGTAGAAACATGTCGGACCTGTTGTCTATGTTGTCCAAATTATTTATCTCCTTTCACCCAGCTATATACTTTAGTCTGGTTACTTCTCTTTGTGAGATAACAAAATGTTTATGTTGCTCATGACAATTGTTTACCTGTCGTCGGTGGTGGGCGTTAGTCTTTACAGAATAAAGAAGTCTGAAGACAGAAGGTGGGATGGGTGGAAGAAATCGTGATTCTAATTACTTGTGATTGCTGGCAGCTGCATGAACAGTCACGTTTTCCCGAAATTTGTCTCAAAAATGTGAGAAAAATATCGATTGCAGGCTGAAAATTTTTGAAATCATTTAAACCACATTTAATTTCTTCTAATGGTTTCTAATTTCGCACTCTGCCTGCTCAAGTGCAATCGGTGATAATGAGATATTCATCAAGGTCTTCCTCTACACCACTTGTGTTGTTTTTCCCAATCAACTCTAATTATCATATAAGTAATGTGAAAATTTCAAGGACCAGTCCGTTCCCCCAACTTATTTTAACTTTGAACAAATATCAATATGTGTATTAGAAACTGGACTTTATATCGTCCCTTAGGGCTCCTTAAAAATGTTGTGAGTGGTTCCATCTGTACTAGCAATGATAGTGCCAGTGAGTGATGTCGGTGAGTCTGAATGTGTATGAGCACAAATGTAAGTAAAAGAGATAAATATCTGAGAAGGGACTGAACGGTGGACGTTTGATTATGAGTGAAGGATTTTTCTGAAGTTTAACCTGGATGCTAATATGCAGAGACCTTTTTATCAAAATATTTTAATGAGTTCAAGTGCCAATGCCGAGTCAGTGTGCCAGTATATTTGTAGAAGAACTATTTGCTGTCAGTTGCAATGTTAATTTGAGAGCTACATGTCAAGAGTAGCCATTACGAAGTGACCACAAGAAATATTTCCGTTAAGGATATTCTAAATCCCAGTTTCGTACTGAATTATTTGTGTGGGGAGCAATTGACTGACTAATTATGCGTGGACATGGTGGAAGGAGAGCGAAGTGTATCGAGCTTTGATTACTGTTAATGAAGGGAGGATTGTGTTTACTGGAATATCTGTAAGCAACAATTCCGATAAGTGTTAAATAGTTGTAATTTATCTCTGCGCAGCAACGATTATTGAGGAATTAACTCACGATTAGACTGATTGTTTTAAGAGAACATGTAAGGGGTGTGTCTGGGTGGTGAGGTGGTGACAGACGGGTAGCAGGGTGTGGTGTGGACTTTTGAGGGCTGTTCTCACATTGCAATGTTTTCAAGGTTTTGCTTGCAATGGAGCTTTGCAGCAACCGTTATTCTGACACGTAGCGAGGCACTCCATTGTCTTGCAAGGTGACGTCATCCGTGCAGAGGATTATGGGTAGTAAGCACTATAGTTTCACGTGAGGCACAGAAGGTCAGGCTTTATGGTCTGTTGTGTTTGCAGTTTATTGGCTCTACGCTGTGAAACGTGGAGGCCGAGGACCAAAAAAAGAAATAAAAAGTAACTTAGTCACAAATTTATTGAAGGTCTATTGTTGACATGAAGAATTTTATCGCGGTTCCGAACATAAAACTGTTCACCGAGACCTGAAAGCCTACAACAAGAAGCTTAGAGATGGTCTGGGCGGACGGCCAGCAGTCGTCAGATCCACGTCCGTCCATCAATCCATCATCAATTAGTCAGTGCAAGCAGAGATGAAGACCACACCCCACTGGCCACCGACTAGTCCTAGTCTGGCCTACAGGTGGTGGGGTGGAAAACAAAGATTGTATTTCGTGGATTATTCAGTGCAAGAGCAGTCTACACACATCTGGGTAAAACGAAGTGGGGATCAATTTGTTAGTTAGTCACTTACTTGCCTTTACCGAAAATACGAACGTAAAGAGATGGTGAAAAAATCATGGTTGTGTTATAAACTGTCGGATTTAAAAGAAGGTAGGAGAAAAGTAAGTATTATTTGCTTTACTGATGGCAAATACCTCTGAACTCAAGTGGCAAAAATTGTGGTTGCAACCGAGAGGAGAGAGAACTTCTTACTGACAGTCAAACTGAACAGTACACAGTCAACATTTTTTATCAAGATTTTCAGACAACCTTGCTGGATTTAGCTTGGTCTCAATATTTTATCTTGGGTATAAAAGTCAGGAAAAACATACAAATATTAACCCCGCGGGTAAAAGGACCGATTATAGGGTAAACTCGAACATATTTTCCAAGGCTTGGAGAAAAAGAAGCGTGTTTCAGCATCAGCCATTGATTCCGAAATAACAGGAGGAGAGAAAAAAAATGTAAAAAATCAGCTCTTTTACAATCCATTTTTAAATATTTACGAAGCTATCTGACAATAAATATTTGTATTACAGAAACAAACCCTTGCAGAGATAAAGAAATGTGGAGTTGTGTGTTCTGCCTGCTGTCTGTAAACTTCGTGATTGCCAAGTCATCAAAAATACATAAATCATCAAACAAGAAATAATGATTTTAATAGTGGTTATGACCAGCCATCGCACATTGACCCACTCATCGAACCTTCCTCCTCCACACAGAAAGCAAACATCATTTTCTTTGAATTAAGAGGAGTCTGTCCTCTTTGCTATGTAAGTACATTCAAATAAATAAAATAGATAGTGCACCAACAGAGAAATAAATCAGCCAGCTAATTATTGCTATTTTAAACTAGTTTTAATTATTAAATGAGGCTTATTGTTGTGAATTTCAATAATATATTGTTGATGCTTGTTGCTGTACATCTACAATGCCGATGAATGACAAAAGGTTTTTTTTCTCTCAATCCGCTCCACTTCTCTGTTTACTTGTCCTCACTCGGGAAGTAATGTGTTGATAGTAGCAGACAATAAATAGTCTGGTCAGCCACAGTAACAGGGGGAAGAGCCAGACACAGAAAGACAGTGATAGACTCTTTCATCCATTAATCAGGCTTCGTTTTCATCGTTTTGCTTTGTTTCCTCTACCCGCCACCCGAGACTATTACTTCGTTAGAAGCAGGCAACTGTGACAGCGACTCAGAATTTCTTTTTCTTTCACAAAGCTCTTTATCCACGTCAGTGAGACTGAAACTGTGTGGTTTGTAGAAGACACTCACTAGGAAAGAATGCTGTAAGCTCATACAATCCCTCATTCCCCGTCTTGCAATTTGCGCACGGTACTAAAGAAACTTCTAGATGCTGATTTGATGTTGCCGTTGGACTTTATTTGTCTCACCCTCCTACCAGGTGTAAAACGACTTCGGATGTTTTCTCTCTGTCTAACCGTCTGAGGAGTCCTTGTGCTCCAGACGACACTCGCACCTCTGATGGGGAGGAGGGGAAGTAGGGGAGGGGGAAAGCCGCTACCCTGGCGCCACCTTCTGGTTGGGTTCTCTCTGTGGCCACCTACTGCCGTCTGCGTTAAGTGTTCTCCAAAAGCTTGTACACAAGGCCTTTTAAATTAGTTTTGGGGTGTCTAGCCGTGGACACGTGGTAAATTTTTAATCCAGGACTTAAATGTCGGGAGATTTTGCTGTCAGGTTACCACATGGCGGTGTGCGAGCAATCCTTTTGTGGGAGCTACTAATGGATAGGAGGAGAGCATTGTGCGAATAGGATGTTTATTAAAGCAGTAACATATGAGGGTGTTTCAAGAACAGGCGACTATTCTGCACTTGAACAACAACAACAACAACAACAACAACAACAACAACAACAACAACAACAACAACAACTATTGAACAAAGCAGGAAAACAGCTATCCGTCCTTCATTACACCAATAACAAAATGTTGAGAATTTTTTTTCAAACTGTTTACAAAAGACTAGTCATATTGTCAACTTAAGATGTAAACAAGCTATTATAATATTCTATTCCATAATCTAATAATAATAATAATGATAAATTTACAAAACCAATTCCTAATGCATGATTTAGAGTTGTGGCATGCGCTTCAGTGTTTCTAGAGAGATTAATTAGTCTGAGTATTTTCCCGGTGATAGAAGCAAGGTGTCGTTGCCATGGCCGCTTGCTAATTAACGAGGTCACGACTGAGGGCAATGATCTGCACTCTTTGACTTGTATTTACAGACCTTGGGTTCTTCTTTATTCAACTTCATGAATTTATGGTGAGCAGTGTCCAGACCTGGCGCCGTTGGGTGGCAGAGATGCTCGGCGAGGGGCGGGGAGCAGCATCCGGGGATCTGAGGGGTAGCTTGATAACTGTGGAGACAAGAGGTTTGCTCTCGCGTTTTCTTGTTGCAACAGGGGCAAAAACCTATATTTGCTTCATATCTACCTTTCCTGACAGATTTATATACGTTAATAACAATCTTCCATCTCTTCCCCTCCCCACCTCTCGCAAATAAAATTTGTCATTTCTCTCTCTGGGGTGGGGAAGGGCAAAAGGCAAGCTGTGTTCATAAACAATGTACATTGTTTATGTCTGCGAAATTCCCATTTTATTTAGAGGTCTGTCAATGGAGCAACAGTCTTAAAACTCAGTATGTATTTTGATATGTAACAGGCCACACAATCACCCAGCTTCCAGCTTCTATTAATTTGCCCGCGACGCTCATTCCATCACAGAATAATCAACAGCTTCCTCACTCACTCCATCCCTCACTCACCCCAATGAGCTCTTCTGTTGGTGGAAAAGGAAGATGATTTCGGTGGTGAAATCCTATGGACATAGAAAAGCTAAACTAACAACTACTGATTGGTAAGGGCGACAATTTTTTCCAGGGGAAAGCTGAGAAAAGCACTCATTTGGGTCTTGCTGTTTCTTCCCGAAAAGGAGGGAAGGAGAGGTTAATCTCTTCAGACGGTATTCTCGCATCGTTACCCTGTCAATGTTCTCCTCCCGTCCACGAGTTCAATGTGATGGTGTGGCCTGCTTTGCCGACTGGTGGCTGTTGGTACAATCTTGGTGTCGTAACGAGGCAAGATTGTTGAGGCTTCTCTCCTGTCATCAGCTGTTTTCAGCTTCTTTTTCACCACAGCAAAGTGAATGTGACAGTAGTTCGGTGCTGTTCACGCGGAGACAGTCAGGACTTCACCATTTCTGTAACGATTTGGGCAGGGTGTGTAGGTCACGTGGTGTATTGGGGACATCATCGATTTAAAAAAGTATTCCGAAATGTAAAGGTTGGACCAGGCTTCAATAAAAAAAGAGATAAAATAACAAAAAAATTTAATGATGACCAAGCCTCTCGCAAAAGTAAAATTAATTTAAATGCGTGTGAAATTGCTGACTGAAGGCTAGGAGCTGAGAGTGTTGCATGCTGACTGAATAAATTGGTTAACGTGTGCACACACTTACAAACAGAAGTGAGCATAGAGTGATTAAAATCTTACTAACAATATTGATGGCGAACGTTTGTTTTCTCTCAGCGAACGCAGGAAGAAGATTTATCCGACTACACGCGTTTGCACAAAGAAAATATGCATTTTGTCATGGGTAAATGGCGAACCAGACACTTCTATACGTAGGAGCAGGTTTTATGACAGTGTGTAGAATAAAAAAAAAAAAAAATGAAAACACGACGATTATAAATTGATGAAGAAGTTCTTTGCCCTTGCTGTCAATAGGTTTTGAGCGCTGGTATGTGTCTCAATGCTTGTGTCCGTCTGCATACGTGTGTGTGAGAGAGGGAAAGAAAGGTAAAACGATAAAAAACTTAAGAAAAAATTTTCTGAGAATAAATAATAAATATTTACATTCAACACAAAAAATGGAAAATCCAGGGTAACGAGGAGAACAAAGGCTGCTAAAAGCCCAGCGATGTCGGAAGCCTCCTGAATAATCATGAAAGCGTTGTGTGTTTTTTTTTCTCTTGCCAACAGCGTATGCTCTTCGCTTCTTTTACCAAACAAATTAGCAGCAGCATCTGGATAATGAATGATAAAAGCCATTGTAGAGAGCAGAAATGGAGGCCCTTGACGAATTTTTCTTCGGAGGAATTGTCCTTTAGTTTTTTTCCCTCTTTCCTTCCTTATTGTTGATAGTCCTGTGCTGTGGAGCAGTCATCGTCTAATTGAAGACATCCACCATCGTTCTCTTGTCGACCCTTGACCCGCTTACCTTTCACGGACCTGAATATACGAACGCGCCAACAGTCCACCATAATGCCACCTTAATTAACATTGAAATCCATTGAGTGTTTTCTTTGCTGAATCTTTGAAGAAGTATAAAAAGTATAACCTACCTCCAAATCCTAGACCCAAACCCTAAACCCAAACTGACCCTAAACTAACCCTTTACAGTATGTTATGCAAACTTGCCGAGCTAACAGGTTTACACACACAACAAATAAAACAGTAACATCTAAAATCTCTACAAAAAATACATAGAAGAATAAGAGATACGAACCTGTAACGTCTGCACTGAAAACCGTTTACTGTACCCACTACTAAACTAAAGTAAAGCTCCGACTAAAGCAGTCACCTGTACATTTTTCTTTCTATTTTTGTCCTCAAGCTGCATGTACCTGCAGAAACGGTTATTACTGGCTATTTCTTCAACTTCTTTTCTTCTGATCTGACGATGTTCTTTTGATCAGATGAAACCAGGCATTAAATGACAAGAAACTAGTTTGGATGAGAGAAGAAAACAAACCAACGTGTTAATTTTTACAAGTGCCATCGTCCTCAATCAATTCCCAGTTCACAGTAGCCTCACACAGAAGGATGCTCATCAAAGGTCTTTATTTATTGAAGGAGAAGTAGGTTCGGTAGGTGTAGATTCCGGTCGATGTCTGTGTGTGTGCGGCTCGTCGCTTTTCATCGTTGAACAGGTGAGAACAGAAAGGTGAGGGCAGTTGCACTGATGAAGTGGTCGGTCGAACTGCCGAGGCAGGGGAGATTACTTACCTTTACATCTCATCCTATCCCCTCCCACACATCCCCCGATCCTCCGGACACCCTTCCCACTTCCCTCCTTTACCTCCCCAGGCGCCCGACTCTGTCGAAGCCCAGTAACACACGTGCGTGCAGTCTTTCGACACTTGTTCGCAATGCACGCCGGTCTGACGAAGCAGAAGGGGATGAGGGGAACTGGGAAAGGGGGGAGCAGCACGTGACATGCAGCCAAGACCGTAGCCGCCTGCGTCAGCTGCCTCACACGCGCGCCGGGTGCGCGCTCGTACCTTTGGAAGCGACGGAAGGAGGGTCCCACCCCGAGAACATCCGCGGTGAGACTTGTCTAGGCTTTGCTAGCCACTCCACAATCACTTCGGCATCGCTGTAACCACTGTGGACACTGTGACCGACAAAGACTCAGGTTGCGCCGACAGACTTAAAGAGCTTACGATAAAAAAAAACTTGTACTGACAGATTAGAAAAGCCAAACCTAGAAGACAAACGCTCGTTGAAAAGTTCAAAAAGGATCTTTGTGATGTGTGTACGGACATGTCACATGGAATCAAGAGTTTAATCACAGGTTTACATTGAGTCTACAAAATATCGCGATATTGTAGCTGTAACATCTCAGTCGTCTCTCTACTTTTCTTTCTTTAAATATGCCTGCGGTTGGGTAACCCGGATGTTGTGTGTCCAGCAGTAAATTTTATTGCTAACGATAGGGGCGGTGTAAAACATAAGACTACAAGCGGATATAGCAATACATACGATTTCTTTTTGGAGACGTTGGTGTTTGACCTGGACTTTTTTGTAAGTAGCAAACAGAACAATTGCTGTTGTCGACAGACATACATCCTTTCTTCAAATACGAAAACTTCAGTGACGGTGGCAACAGTGCTTATCGTGAAGGCGATGACACACGGACTGGCAGCTCAGGATCACACTATGGCATGTTATCTGGGAAAAAACATCTACAGGAGTCTGTTCTCGTGTGTTGTTAGCAGAGTTCTATCATGGATGCCACCTGTAACATGTGAGTTTGTTTGCAACAGTGTTTTTTCTGGTTTGGATGATAGAAGAACCTCTGACGGTGTCGCCGTATTGACATCATCGCTAAAGACAGGATGTCAGATGGGGAGCTTGGTGTTGCTTCCTGGAGGCTGACTTCTTGCATCAACTGCGCATGTCTGTAGTCCTGCGTGCATCGCGACGGCCACACACTCGGACAAGAAACATCCCCACACACAAACTACTCAACCCTGAAGCAACGGAGCAAGTCTGCATCTTTTGATCTTTACCGACTAGCGGGCCGCCTCCATCCTGAGGGGCAGCTCTGATCGAGAAAGATGTGAGATATGGGTAAGCAGATGTTTTCCGTCCCACCAGCTATTCGAGGACATGATAATCGAATAAATAATCCCTCAGGCCCCTCGTCCTTCACGTTTCCTTTTCATCCCAGTGTGTGATCGGACGCACTTGGTTGGTCTCGCGCTCTTGAGGATGGAGGACTCGGTAAGTGCCGTCCTCCGGATGGCCATCAACATCAGCTCTCACGGGGAACTGGGACTCGACCTCAACGCCTCCATCGACGCCAACACCCTGGAGAACATCACCACCGTGGACGTGGAGCAGCTCCTGACGTTGATCCTGGGGGCCCGGCGGAAGGACTTGTACTCTGTGGGGGCCTTGACCTTCACCTACTGCCTCCTGTTCCTCACTGGGGTCACCGGGAATATTAGCACGTGCATCGTCATCGCGCGCAACTCCTACATGCACACCGTCACCAACTACTACCTGTTCAGCCTGGCGGTCTCCGATGTCCTGACCCTCATATTTGGTGAGTGGATGCCCGAGAAAATTATTTTAATGTCTCTTTAAGAGCAGCAGCAGCAGCAACAACCCCGAATATGTAACCATCTTGTCTGTCTTCTCATTTTTTGTTACTGCAATATTGTGAAACTGCTTTTATTTCTTATGCTGCTTTTTCGTTCACGAACATTCCACTCCCTCGTGAGTACAACGTCCTATAAGCGCTTTCTTTATTTTTTCTTTTTTTTCTGACTTTTATTATTTCATCAACATTATTATTTATTTCCAAGAACTATGCATCATATGTTAATTATTGACATGATTATATCGGATTATCCCGTTAAGCTCGAACTTTCACTCATCGAGCATTAATTCCACAAACTGTTGAGACATCCGAAATTTATTTATTCTTCGGACTTTTCTGCACCTTTCGGTCCAGTGTATTCTGAAGGAGGTGAACTTTCTGATCAAAGTGTTTTAAACTTTTCTTGGACAAAACTCACCACACCTGATCCGTCAGGATGCTGTACACCTGCAAAGAGTGTTGATGACAGATGTAACATCATCACGGTTTTCAAACAGCTTAGACAAAAAAATATTTAATAGACAACTGAGTTTATTCATTGAAAGCAAAGAAGTAATCTCAGGAATGACACAAAACAAATTACTTTCATAATGGCTGAAGAGAAAGAGGATCAAGAAAAGAGAAGTTTTTTTTTTTTTATAATGATCTGGGTCTTTTCATGGAAACACATTGGCAGGTGGTTTGTTTTGTTTCTTGTTTGTTATTTTCGTTGAAGGACGAAGATGAATTTTTCAGGTTCTCTCTGACCTCGATCTTGTTAATTTTTTTCGCTCTTGTCAGTAAAGCTTAGAAGCAGTCAGGAAGCTACAAATCATTTTTTTGGACATCATCGCATCTCCTTGTTTCGAATCCTGCTTACCTTATCTTGATGCAGGAAGAAGAGAAGAAATCCTTCTAATGACTGATATTGCATGTTGTCCTATTGACTTTAGGGAGGTCTACAGCTTGCTGAAACATCTCAAACCCTCAGCCATATCTGAAGCAGACTTAGGTGGAATTATCAGCATTCAGTAAATCCAGGGTTATATAATCATTATGTCAAAGATAAAGTTATTCTACCTAGATATTGTATACATACCACAGTTAATCAAGACGTTTCAACTATGATTTATATCGTCATTTATTCAGAATACTTATTTAAAATTTCTCTCCTCCCTTCTATGAACACTCACTCACCGCCTCCATTTCCTCACAGGCTTGATAGTTCAGACAAATATAGAATTAAAAAAGCCTCAGCTCCTTCTACCACCCACGTTTTCTCTCATTCTTTGTCCTGAACTTTCTCGCCAACATTTTCCTCTTCTTTCCCTGGCATAAAAGTGTCAAAGGTCTTCCTCAGACCGAAAAAACCGTTAGAAACTCCAACCGCACGAATGTTAGATGGTTGCCATGACGACAACGACAAGTCCGACTTCCTACTGCGATATTGGTCTGACATGTTCGCTCGTCACAGGCCAATATTGGTGCCAGATATTGAGACTGGACTGAAAGTGTAAAGTGTAAATTTGACCGAGGGGGGCATTAATTCAGGACTCAATGATGTGGAAGGTATTACTACCATGCTGACCCACTCTGGCCGAATAATTGCCTGCCTACACTCGCGTCCAGCCACACTGGCCGAATAAAAAGATTCTGTACTTTTTAGGCTGTCTCTAAATCCACTGCAAAAAGTTTTCTTTCTGGAAGTCTTGTTTCGAATTTCAGTATACCTTTCAATCTTTAGGGTGCAACGATATAAATTTCCGATCTTTTTAACTGCTGACGTACATTGAAACTAAAGTTACTTTTATGAAAAATTCCATTACTGGATTTCAAATTATACCAAGGGGTGTATTTCTTGGCGGCCGACACTCAGACGAGAGAACCTTCTAGAGTCTCCATCCGGAGATCGATGAGGTTCAACATTCAGCAAACATTAAGGTGGTGAATTAAGTAGATGACAATTTGCACCAGTGTCCGTCCTTGACGCTCCTTTCGTCTGGACTCTTTTGCATGGGATCATCTTTCTTCAGACTTCTAGAAAAGGTCATTGTACTGCAGTTGTTACCATTTTCCTTACGCTCAGCCTTGACCTATCACAAAAATGCTTTTCTTCTGTCTTGGTTTTCAAAAATGAAATAGTAGGAAACTAGTGCAAACAAGCACAAAATGAAACAGAAAATAATAAGTATAAAGCTATTGAGCCATAATCTACTGGAACATTTTTCAGTCCGACCATCGTATGAATCATTCGGCTGAGATGGCGTTTGCTGCGAGCGGTGAATAACTTGTCTGCTTGGGAATGAGATCCCATATTCTTACTGACAATGGTGGATCTGCCTGCTCTGGACCTTGACATCCTTCTCCCGTCCATCATTTTACTTCCGGTCTCTCTCGCACTGTTTTGAAGTGGTTCCGGTCCTACTGGAGCGATTACTCCAAGTCTGTGGTAGTTATAGGCCCCTCAACTTTGCCCGCTTCTTTGAAGTACGGAGAGCCTCAAAGGTCTGTTCTTGAGCCTCTTTTTCTTCCCTGTGTACATCTTACCACTTAATTCCACCGTCCGCCTCTTGGACCTGCAGTATCATACGTACGGCGGTTATATACAGTTCCTATCGTATGGCTTTGCTTTCCCAACTCCAGCAAGGTTGCACCAACACACTCTATGAAGACCCGAAGGTCCATCAATAAATAAAGACTGACGACAAAACCAAGGTCCTTCTGCACAATGTGTGCCCTTCTTTATGATCTTTACTTTCTCTAGGGTTAGAACTCTTTTATCCCAGACTGTCCGGAATCTGGGTGTTACCTTCGAAGGATCACTATTTCTTGAATCTCACATCAATGCAGTTGGTAAGTCTTTCGCGAGTTTTGTATAATCAGCCCTATCCGACCCTTTCTCTCAGTTTCTGCCATAAAAACTCCCATGCCTTTTTTTGTTGTCCCTGCTGGATTACTGCAACTCTCTCTTCGTCAATCTCCTTAACTGCCCCCGGCATAAACTTCAAGGGGCTCAGAATAACACCTTCGTATGGCCTGCCTCCCATGCTGGTCCCTCCTCTGAGATCTTCAACTGCTGCCGGTCCCAGCTCACACTGATCACGTGACCGACGGCCTCACCCCAGCAAACCTGTCTGACCTACGGACACCATGCCACTCGAGTCGGTCTCTTCTGTCTGTTGGTGTTGCTCTTCTGTCTGTGCCATGACTGTTTGACTGTTTGAAATTCTCTTCCCCTTTCTCTACATTTTAATAAATGTCTTGCATAATCAAGAGAACTGTCGCGTCCACTTCTTAAGTACTTTATTTGATTTGTATAGTGTTAGCTATTTGTAAACACTTATGTTTAATGTCTGGTTGGCTGTCGGTTCCTTTGAAGTCTTTCGTGTGGGCCAACACGGGGAAAGAGCTTTACAAATTCTATGATTGTGACGGACACAATGAAATTTTACGAATCATTCGTAAGTATGACAAAAGTATCAAATAAATACAAAATGGAATAGTTTTGACGTTGGTACAAGTACACACTAAAATATAAATATGAAATTAGTATAAAATAAACGAAAGATAACACTTCCAAGGACACTCACTCTTTCCTCACCCACCTGGACCTGAATCCACCTTCCTCATTCTGTTTTCTCAAACACGTCCTGTAGTTTCTATTTTCAAAATCATGCTGATTTCGACCTGTTTACTTGACATCACACAGCAAGTAGGAATAGCAAAAAAAAAAAAAAAAAAAAAAAAAAAAGATAAAAAAGAAAAAAAAAGTTACATGCACGTAGAGTGATGTCCCTTCGCTTCACCGGCTCCAGGGGACTGCACTCTGTCATTTTTGTCTCGTCCGCCATTGGTGTCTCCTATTGATCTGTGATTTTTGTGGCGCTGTTTACCTCTGGTCTGCGTTGTATTTCTGGCACACTCCATGTCATTTCCCTCTACAAACATCATCGTCCGCTAACGGTACCTGCAGCCTCTTCTTCGTTCTTGCCGTCTCGTGAAGTTTTTTTGACTTGTAGGAGTATTTCCAGTTTAGTGCAAAGTTAACTTCTCCTGGTTCACTGATTTCGTAATATTCAATTTAAAAAAAATACAGACATTTCAAATCTTCGATTTTTCTTATCTGCGGATACTTCTGCTTCTTCTCGACACATTTGGGATCAGTGCTCTATGTCTGTTTGCTCCTTGCACTTCTGTCGTGTAAATTCATCATCATCATCATCATCTTTTATTTTATTCGTATTACCACTCACCAAGATATGTTTACTTGTAATGCGATCAGATAACAGGCACAGAAGGATGTGTCAAAGAGAAAATAAATGAGACAACAATAACTCATTTTATGTCCAAGCACATAAACATATAAACATGTCCGCGAGCTGTTCACGAAAACTTAGGTTTTGTAAATCCCCGCTGTTCTCATGAAAAATGGTAAAACTCTGCTGTGTTACTTTTCTCGGATAAAAGAATTCAGTATAGTCTGCGCCTGAAAGCTGCGATACAACCACGAGGCAAGGTCCTTACAAGAGAGAGGGTTAAGGTCACGTGCTCACACCCGCTGGCTAGCAACGACAACAACAACCGCAGGGCAGCCTGATGGGAGATTGCAGATGACTGCGGGTTATTTTTCACGCAAGTATGCTTGGACTGTAAGGTCAAGGTTCCTAGGGAGAGATGCTAAAACTGCGGCGATTAGTGGGTTTCTGCTTGTTGTGGGAGAAAACTAACCACGAGCGCTGAGAAATATTTGGAGCAATGAACAGTTAAATAGCCTCATTATTCTTATTATTTACTTTCTGCCATCGATGAGAGCACGTTGGCAAAGCCATTCATATCTTGCAAGGGATACACAGAAGACATCTGTTACAGTCCGTCTGTTAAAAAAAAACGGGGTTAAAATATTTATGTGACTGACAATATGGACATTGTTTCTAAAAATCGCTACCTTGGGTTAAAGCAAACTGCCAACTCGGAAAGTTAAATCGTTCCCACCACAAACAAACTTTCCTTGCAGCGCCCTCATATTCTTGTTGACTGCAGGACCCTCACAACTTCTATTTATTTTATTGTACCACCCTCACAAATTGATATAATTTCTCTTCTACTTCTTTTCACAAGAACAACACCACTTTAACTGAATTCTTTTTCTTCTTGTTCTTCTTCTTGTTCTTCTTCTTCTGCCTCCCACCTTCCATCCTTCCTTACAACATGTCTCCTCATTCTTCCTCCCTGACACCCACCTCCAACATTCTCCAAGCCTGTGCTGACGTCAGCAACATGTGAAAGGCACGCCAGGGTCTTCCTGATGAGGACCTCCACCACATCTGCCCTCTACCTTCACTTATTTTCAGCCACCTAATTTGATTAGCCATGGATAAAAATAATTATGAACATTTTGATCAAAGCTCCCTATTGGTGGGCCTCGGGCTGACAACATAGGTGAGTGACTGATGGCTGCCGGGATCTGCTTGTCACCCTCCGCTCTTAGCACGTGTGAGTAGGTGAGAGAGTGTGTATGTGTGTGTGTGTGCTCATGCTGGTGTGTCTTTTGATTCATATCGGAAAATTTGTTCTTTTTCTATCTTACATCTTTTGTCTTTCTGTCTGTCTTGTTTGTCTCCATTTATTTTACAATTTTTTTTTTGCACGAGCGCCCAAGTCCCGAAAGCCAGGGTCTGGAATATTGCCTCAGCTGGCAGCAAACGACAAACATGATAAGAATCATAACTTTAAATCATACAACTCATTCCCTTCAATCTTTAACTTCCATTTCCAAACTTACTTCTCAAGAACTCATTATGACATTGTCGCTTACCAGAAAATGCATTTAATTGGAATAAAAGGGAGTTTTCATTTACTTTTAGTCACTGTCTTCCTCTTTTTATCTTGAAGCTGATAAGGTTGAAGGGTTAAAACGCGAAACAATTTAAACAGTGGCACTTTAACAAGAGACGGTGCAGGAAGCCTATACACCCAGGTACACAGATGCACAAACAAACATACGCATGCAACACGTGCACACACACCCACAACACAACCACAGGCGGGACCTGCATACCCACCTCCATACATCCGTGCACCCGCCTCCCTTTACTGTCACTAGCCTCTGGAATCTCCACATCCACACAATCATGCAATGTCAGACTGAGAGTAACCAGCAGGAAAAAAGCTGTCAGAGGAACCTAATTACCTACCCAGAGGGCGCTGTAATAGGTGTGTACAGCGCCACCATGTCTGGAGCGTCGCAGGTCGGTTGATCAGCTTCAGTCGGTCAAGCACCAGGGGAAGGAGGAGGGGAGTCTGTCTTTGAGTCCGCCGACCACTTCCCCCACCCCGAGTATCTTCATGCTAACCACGTGACTGTCAGTAAGCTGCAGACAATTGCCACACATACGTCATGTGTCCAGCCATCCTTTCACGCCGGTGAACTAAGCTTCATCAGCGTCTAAATGAATTTCTGCAGGGCTCGGCCGTTCCTTGGATTGGTTCTGGGACTGCGCATTCCTCAGTTATGTCGTTATACGATGGTGGTGGTGGTGGTGGTGGTGGTGGTGGCTTGGGGGTAAACAGTGCAGTGCCTGAGACGTATCTATACAGGGTCGTGGGATGTATGTATCGAAATTGTTGGAGGCTTTTGTGCCGAGAGGGGCTCATTTTGTGTATCAGCAAGGTTCGATACTCATGTATCGATGAACCCTAGCTTATCTGGCTCCAGTATTGCAGACATGACAGCTGGTTGTAATATATCCAATAAAGTTGTAATATATTCAATAAAGACAATGTGGATTTCCTGTCGCGCATCGAGCATGACGTACTTAAGGGATGAACAGGCAGACGAAGATGATAATGAGGATGAGGAGGATTAGGATGAGGAAGAGGATAAGGAAAACGTGATGTATAAAAGAGGAGTAACTCATTTATCTCGAAGCTGAAGTTAATATGTATTTGTTTCTTACTATGAGCTTTGTAGATAAAGCAGAAATTCTGATAAGGACTTGCATAGTTGGCACGTTAAGGAAGTGAATTCGTTTTAAATTGACAGGTAAAGACTAGTGCACTGTTTGTTATTCTGTGTAACAGATACCAGAACACACACACACACACACACCACACACGTACACACTCACACACAAACTTTCAAAAGTTATCCAGTTCTTTCTCCATTCCCAGTAGTATTTCCCGATACCTTTATCCCAGAATCAAGAGAACTAGCTGTCGGATTGCCCAGAAGGATATCAAAAGAATGTTTCCAATTTTTATTTGGAGCACGTAATGTGCAGCCTGCACACAGCAGATTGGGCTTATCACGGCGCCATTCCTCGCCCCTGTCTACCGCGCCGACCTCATTGATCCACGCTGCTTGATTTACCTCCCTTGCCCCACCTCCATCCCCCCTCCTACCCGCAGATAAGACCATTGGACACGGTCTGTTGGCCAGGAAACAGGAACTGAAAGGTGTGGAGGGAAGGGGTGTGGGGGACCGTAGGTATCTGAACAACGCAGGTCCTCAGCCTCGAGAACATTCCCGGACAAAGAAAGTTTTTGGAACACGCGGCACGCGATGCACGGCAATAAATAATGAAAGCGAAAGGCATGTTGGTGTGACCTCTGCTTTTGTCTGCCATTTCGCTTCGCTCACGCGATGTAAGATCGTTGTTGAGAGTGAATGTCAAAGGCCGGAATCCAATCACGTTTGGGATACAGCACTTTTTGTCCAAAGGCGGTCTGGAGAAAAAGCGGTTAGTAGGACTACACAAAGGGAGAAAATGTAATTTGAGGAAGAGCTTGTGGTGCTGTATGTTGTCAGAGAAAATATAACCAACTAGTGTACTGATTAATAATACTAAGCGACAGGTTATCACGACAGGTTTGTAGAGTACAGGAGATACAGAAATGGCAAATGTAATTGTCTGTGTAAGCAAAGGTGTCATTTGTTGTTACAGTTCTACAAATACTTTGTTCCTTAAACCGGACATCCTCATTTAAAACTACTAGCCAACTAAATATTGACAAATCTTTTCAAAGAAGATGCTTTAAAAGCTGTCAACACAGCAGTCTTGCGTGGAACAATATGGAAGACAGACACAAGGCAGGAAAAACCCACCTAACATCAATGCGCACACTTTATTCAAGCAGGCAAGCACACAGACACATGCAAACACACCCTCTCTCCCTCTCTCTCTCACACACACACACACAGATAATTGTGTGTTTGCTGAGGCTGTCTTTGTGCATTCAAGGAATCACTGGGCCGTGAGGGTGAATAATTGAAAGTGGTTCGCGTCCTTTCGCCGTTGCTGATCACCAGACTGTTTAACAACTGAGGCAGCTAGTTCCCCCAACTTGCACGAGAATTATGTAATCGGCCACACACACCCAGCTGCCCGGGATCTCACGCGATCACGTGAAGAGAAGTCCCCCGCTGTCCAGGTTCTCACCATTTTTTTTTTTACTGGACTTTTACAGCCGCGGTGCGGCAATACAAACATTTTTGTATCGAGGTATCAAAGATCTAGATGCCTTTTCTTCCAAATAAGATAGTTTAACTGAAATCAGGGTGAATATTTCCGTTCCTGCTTTCGAGATACACGCCTTCAAACATCACCATGTCTAGATAAAAATCAAAAACACAGATGTCAAAGCTCAGCGCATGACAAAGACGGCCCACGTGACATAAGCTAGCCAATCAGATCAAATCACGGGGGATCAATCATCGAAACTTTCGGAGTATTTTACGAGTTCCTTCGGGACTGCTGATTGGTTAATATCAGTCATGTTATAGGGGGAAGTTAAGGGTTAATTAGGGAGTCCACTGGGCTAAGCAACGACGTGACGTCATAGGATCTCGTATGAATACTCTCCCTTTTACTCCGCCATGTTTGAAAAGGTCGGCGACGGCTATGCTCTCCGGTAAACATCAGGTGGTTATGTTTACACTATCGAGGCTACACCGTATGTTAATTAGGTTTATCTTTGATACATCACGAGCTTCTGTACATGGTGATGTTTTTATAGTCCACATCCTCAGATCATGAAGTGCGTCGGATCAGTATTGACCTGACCATCATAGAAAAATGAAGAATCTCTGCTCACTTTGCTTGAGGCAGTGACTGGGGATCCCTGTTTACATGGCAGTGAAAGTGTCTCCATCTTATTCCGATGATAATCGTTTGAGACGAGGTTTTCGTCGATTGAGTGGCGATACGGGAACTAATACTGTTGCCAAGGGGAGTGGAGCTGTTTTGTGAGCAGACTTTCATCTCACGTGGTGCTGGGAGTGAGTTTGACCAAAGTCTCCTTTTATCTATTTTTGTTGTTTATGTTATTTCAGTGTGTGTAGAGGATGCTACTATTCCGGAGATTTTTATAATATCTGTACATTGTTCATTGTTGCAGACGGACTCCACTTTGCTGAAGCAAAAAAAAAAAAAAAAAAAAAAAAAAAGAAAAAAAAAAGAAAAAGAAAAGAAACCTAACTTCCTGCGCAAACAGGAAAACACAGAATAGGGACAGTTTCAAGAAATTTTTCTTTCTCTAATTTTAAGGTGATGTATAGTTACTTTGATAGACCCTCACACCCTTACTCTTCAATCAATCAATCAATCAATAAATCAATTAGTCAATCAATCAATCATCCAACATATATAATAAAACAATAATAAAATCCACACACACACATTAAAATATTAGTTATAACAAACAACAAATATTACACCTTTTTCATTACAACTCACTTTATAACTCAATTACTGTACAACAAAACAACAACTTCTATAGCAATAGCACGAGTACTACTGCAGCCAATGATGATAAGGAAAAGAAGGAGAAATATTTATATGTCTGCAAGTCTATCGATGGCTTGTACACACACAGAAGGCTCTGGACTTCTGGAGCCAACATCCAATATGATTTATTAATAATCGTTTTCTGAGCAAATAACTGGCGAAGAGCCGAAATCTTAGGATAAAACCCTCGGAGAAATCAGTCGACCTTTAAGGTGGCACTGACGGCATACAGGAGGATATTCGGGACACGGTCCTCCCTCGGAGTTGGTGTTTGCCTTATGACCTGGACACCCTTGACCTTCTCCTAGCTCAGGAATTAATCGAATTCCCTGGGTGCGGGCGATGAGTGGGAACAAACAAGGCTGATCTCATCCTGACTGCCGATTAGAATAGATTCCATAGCGGAAATCGAATAGTTTTAGGAGGGACAGCAGAGGGAATGGACCGGCGAGCTCTTCACCTTCAAGACTCCTGCCCGGGTCCAACCATGACCTCCTAGAGAATCGACTTCAGAAACTAGTCTAACTGTGTAACTAGCTACTAACGATCCAACTTGCTGGTTGACAAGTTGACCATAAATAATGACAGGGCAATGGTATGGTAATGAGAACACATGATGCACAAGCCTAATTAACACCTACCTCATCACGTGACCCAAGCTTGCCTTACTACACGGGGTTTGAATGCGTAGTTTAGGGTACATCTATATAATCCACTGACTGCTATTGCATGAGTAATTGAAAGGGAATTTACCCAACTTATTACAATGTAAATGACAAATAAAATACTGCCAAAGATGCTAAATATTAAATAGAGAAAAAAAAAAAATAAAGTTATGTTTTCTTGCGAAGAAATACTTTTTATTCAGAACTTAGCCACGACGTCTTTGATAATACATTATTTTTATGCAACGAATGATGTAGCGTTTATCTGATGACACGAAGAATCTAAATTACTACTTATTGATAAATAATTACGGGGTCCTGTATGGGATCAAGTCAATTCTTTGCGCCCAGTACTTGACGCCCCATACTACTAATCATCCTGAAGACTTCAGTTTCTGCAGAACTAATATTTGCTTCAGAGCAAGTAAACATTGGCTAGGCGGCAAAATACGTTATTGCCGTTACTTCTTGTCAGCAGCTTGTCTAACCTGGTAATTCTTGGGAAGAAATCACTACAGTATAGTAGAAAATAATTCATAGCTATTTTTGTTTGTTTTGAAAATTGACACCAATTATTAGCTGACTACCAATGTCGTCTTGGCGGTCTATATTCGCATCGGGATGGTGTGTTGTCTAAGCTAAAGACATTCGAAAGGCATTTGACTTTTTGGCTGGGCTGTGTGATGTAAAAGCATGGCGGCCTCTCTTTTACCGAAAATACTAAAAAAAAATTATCAACAGTTTGATTCTCATAAGAAGGATTCAGTTTCTGTTTGCAAAGATTGGTCGTAAGCCTGTAGGCAAAATATGGAACTAACTGTAAGACTTACTTTGAACTTTTGGCTTTTGCAATAAACTTCTTCACTTCTTTGCCCATCATTACAGATCAATAACTCTTAAGAACTCTTAAGGTGAAGCTCAGTCGTAACTTGGTTATAAATGGCCCGTTCTTATTGAAAATAATAACAGGAAGAGGATTCTAAAACCAGAAACATGTAGAAAAATTAAGATATGGACCTGTGGAAGAATGGCGAATAAATATCCTCAATTAAGACTTTAAATAAAGTAACGGCACCTGAAGTATCGGCCAGCAGTGACATGGTCATCTCGACCTGATGCAGGGCTGAGGAAATATTGCAATAAATCCTGTCGTAAGACCCAATGTCTTGCACATATGAATACCTGATGTGTGACCCTCACCCTGAATGATAACATATTTGAGTCTGATGACATTGAATAAGACAGAATCGTGAATTTGTGTAGAGATAAGAAAAACTGTAGGTCTGAGAGAAATAAATGATAATGGAATTCGTCTGTTCCCGACAGTCATGTGACAGTGCACTTTGACCCAGCGGATAAAAGATACCAAAGAACAATCTTATTTCTTGGTCGATGTGTATTGTCTGGAAATCACAAGGTCAGCCTAGCTGCCTTAATGTCACTTTGTGATTGTAAATACAAGTCTTTTCTTGAGAAGGAAGCCATAAATAGTCTGAGAGGTTCACGTGATAGACCTGCGACCTGTCAAGGCTGCAGAAAGATGTTGTTGTCTCTCCCTGACATCGTCGAAGTTGTACATTTTCTTTCAAAATGAAAACAGAATTTGTTTTTTTTTTCAATACCTCTACAGTGGAGTTGTTGACGTTTTCGTCTTTAAAGTCTTTGGAACATGTATAGTCTCACTTTTACTACCCATGTGCACATGTCTACATATATACCTATACCAGATTCCATTTTACCTATCGACACAACTTTTATCAGCCTGTCTGTATAACCAACTACACTCCCATACCTCTTCACCTCAAATTTTTATCTGCCTTTGTAGAAACCTATTACAAACCCATAATTTTGTCATTCTGTCTACATATATATCTACCATCTGTTTACATACCAATCCACATTGTCCGACTATCCATCTCTTCTCCCGACTTTATCACTTCTTTAAACTTTTTGTCTTTTCTTCTCATTCCGTTCGCCGGTCTGTCTGTCTGTCTGGGTAAAATTCCATGTTCACCTGAGCAGCACTAAAAACCACCGAAGGAAGAAGCCTCGTTCCTAATTTCTCGTTTCCTTGCCTGACTGTGACGTCAGAGCTCGAGCCAGCATTCCAGCGCGTGGATGAGGAGCGCGCAGCATCACGTCCCCGTCGTTTCCCTTAATTGAGTGAGCGGCCATCACCAGCACCACTTAGTCCCTCCCTGCAGGCGCTCCCATCACCTGCTCCACATGTTGTCAGCTCAGTACAATGGTCCACAGCCGCCACGCCTCGAGTTGTAAGCGACCCACGGTTTAAATCTTCAGAAATGTTTTTGTCTCCTTCCTTCTTTATTTTTTTCTTTTTTCAGTGTTGCTTGCAGGCACTTTTGTTTCTTGGGTCAAATTGTAAGGTACAACCCTGTGTTCCTAGTTCATTACAAAAAATTATTGAAGAAAATTTCACGTGATTGTCAGTCGGTGAGAATCGCGCAGAAGAGATCCACACTTTACCGGGTGGTGGGGAGGGACCTCCCATGTTAAAGACCTAGTGGGTACAAACTTGTTTACTAATAGTTGAATAAAGTTTAGTCCAAGATATTATTTCTTCTCTGGTGTTCTGGAGATGTATGAAAATATGACAAAACACAGGAAGGTGTCAAAATCATGACATCGTTATTAACATAATTAACATAATTAACATAATTAACATTTAATTACCGTACAGTCCCACGGGAGGCGGTCCGGTGGCGCAACGGTTATCGCCTGTTACCAAACCATTGAAGATTGGCCGTCCTGGTTCAGATTTCGTCTCGGGCATGCTGCTCTTTCTCTGCATGTGACATCTGTTTACAGGGTTCGCTGATTTGCCATGATATAACCGCAGTTGCTGATTCTGTGTATAACAACATCCCCCCTACACACACACATACAAACCATCGCACCGGCTGAGGTCTTGACACCGTAAACGTTTTCTTTATCAACCACGAGGTCTGACATATTTTTGCCGCATGGCGATGTTTTTACACGTGTATCTGGAAACCGGAAAAGTTATTAATATGTAGAGAGGGTCTAGCTTGATATACACACGTTATATGTGTGTGTGTGTTCGTGTGTGTTCGTGTGTGTTTGTGTGTGTTTATGACCCAGTGAGTCCGCGTCCATCCATCTTGCGGCTATAAAGGATGTGCGCATCACGGCTGCCACATGAACAGATCGAAGAATTAAACGAACAGAATGCAAGCAAGCGACAACTAATAGTCTTTGTCTGGCTGCGGTCATGTGATGCACAAATCTTACAAATGAGTGCACAAAGGCCAGCGATGAGAAAGAGAGAGAGAGATCACGGCTGGAGAACGGCAATACAAACGCATTTTAAAAAATAGGAAATGCAAGCAGCTGAGAAAATTGGATCAGGTATGAGATGGATTCAGTTTTAGTTTAGTTTCATTAGGAAATAAAATTACCAACCAAAGGGCACCATGTTGACTGCAATGTTCAGTGTCGCTTGTTACTACCTGCTGCTCTTAGATTATGAATTCAATAAGAACGGTATTTACCAAAATGGTCACTACCTTCATACCTATCCAGTTCTTTTGTAAGTTATAGAAAAATTCTGTTTTTAATGCTTTCTCTTCTTCTTTCAATAATTCATCTCCTTTGTATTTTCCCTAGATGGAAAAGGGACGCCATTTGATAAAACGACGGGCACTCTATCCACAAATATGGGTTTTTAATCCTATCTTCGGGGTAGCATATTTATCCAAGTCAGATAGGATAAACGTAGTTTATGAATCGTTCCCCAGATCGTGTATCCACTGTCATCACATTTGTCTGGCCGCTGCCATTACCACGTGACTTTGGTGCCTTTTCTGAGGGGAGGGAGGATCTATATGACACGCAGCCAACCTTGTCTCGTCCTCCTGTTATGCAAATTTGTCCATGAAATTTTCCATCTCGAAACGACACTTTCGGAAGTAAACTTGAATTCATATGCCATGGATTAGCATAACCTCAGACGTCCACGTGAAGTACGAAGACTTTGAGTTGTGGAGAAAGTCGATGTACATGTCTAAAAGGTCAGTGTATGGGGGAGCTGTCAGACCTCAGGGAGCCAGCCAACATCCTCGGGACAGTCGCTGGACCAGAAAATCCGGAAGTGACGACAAGGACGATAATGAATAGCTGGCTTTTAATTGGTTCGCTGTAGTAATTCAGTATCAGCCGGTTTCTTTACCTTAGTAACTGACCTGGGCATGAGGACGACACTGAAATAGTTTTTCCTAAACGAGATACTGATTTTTGGCTTTAAAAACATTTAACTATTCTATGGCCATAATTATTTTACTTTGCTGACCAGCAAAAAAAACCAAAACAAAACAAAAAAACAAAAACAAACCAAAACAACAACCTAAAACATACATTTTGCTGTATGTTAAACACACAAATAATGTTACATAAGGAACAAAGCTTATCCTTTGTAATACTGCGAGCAGAGGTACCCGACTTTGCCCAGATGACAATGAAGATAATCTCTGTTGTTTGCAACACTATTCAATAAGTGGTTTTGTGGTCGTATTTTTAAAAAAAGGATCGATTATTATACAGAAGTGTACTTATACAGCAGACGCTTGCAATGTAATTCACAGT
Organism: Pomacea canaliculata; assembly: GCF_003073045.1. Lineage (NCBI taxonomy): Eukaryota > Metazoa > Mollusca > Gastropoda > Architaenioglossa > Ampullariidae > Pomacea > Pomacea canaliculata. The sequence continues at coordinate 9,052,824 of NC_037595.1, forward strand.
GTTCTGTTGCGAGTATTTGTCTGGTGTACTGCATAACCTTTACAGTGACATTCTATCTCGAACATTTTGACAAAAGAATTTTCTTTTTCACTTCATCCAGACAGACAGCCGAGAACAAACTATCAGAGCAAATACCACAAAAAGTCAGCTTGCATGGGTTTTTAACACTAGGCTAGTACTGAGTTGCAAATCAAGGGCTCTCTTTCATACCCCAGTCTTAAAAATATGCCTCGTGCGCTGCCACTACTTTCAGTGAACCAGTTTTGCAGGATGGAGAACTGGGTCAGGTCACGGGAACTCTAACATCGTTACACAATTTTTATAGGTTGAGTGACACTGGCCCTGAACCACTGAGTGTTAAAAAGCAATTTGTCCAGGTCTGACTGCTTCCGTTATCTTTCACTCCACTGATTCGCTTTTCCTTCATCCTTCTTTCTAATGAGGAAGTACCCGCCAGACGGCTTCTTCAATGAATTGAATTGTAATGATGGGAGAATGGATGAGAATCTTGTGTACTTGCTCGTATTCTGCGCTCCATGTAGTATTTGGGGATTTTGGTCATCACTTCCATTGGTCCGATAGTTTATTAATTAACCAGTCACTTTATCTGCTTGCTCACCTGTCTGTGTTCTAAAACCACAATCTTCCTGTCATCAGCTTTCATCGCCGACAAGACTGATACTACAACTTTGTCAAGAAAAAATTCCCAGGAAAGAAAGTCAATGGATTGACGATTTCAAAGCTCATAAGAAATAAGCGAATGGGATGCCATCAGCCGTCACTACCTTTGACTCATCAATCACAATGTTTCTTAACTTCCAGGAATGCGGAGTCGAACCCGTTCTGGTCACGTGGCCAGCACGTCATTGACTTCATGAGATGTTGGCAGACGATCGTAAACTGTCTTGAAGGATGTGTTGGAGGGAACTATAAAATGAAGTGTTTTGATCGTTGACTGGCAAATGCTTTTCCAGGCTGTTGACAGCCATTCGTTTCTCTTATCTGACTGTCAGACATTTTTGTTTCATTTTTGTGTCCTGACTGCCGGCGTAGAACTCTGCTCCCAGGGCTTTACTGTGTTTTTCTGACCTGCTGTTGGGTCACAAATTTTACATTGCGCTGATACAGTTGATAAACGGGTAACAGAGTTGACAGTTACAGCCATCGCGACACAGTCCTTGTATTTTGGGATGTTATCTATGTTATTTACAGGTCTCTGTTGTGTATTTTGGGGATGTTATACCGGTATGTTTTCTTTCGGTCTCTCTTATCTTCCTATGATTTTCGAACCTTTCGTCATTTAAAGAAAGCTTAAGGGCAACTAAATATTTTGATAAGGATGATGATGATGATGATGCGATGGTACGGTTGGAGCACACAAAAGTTTCTTGAATGAAATTCGTTCCGACGAATCTGTTCTCGTATATAAAAATTTCTGGTAATTATTTGAGTATCTTCGTTTAGTCAGCATGTCGTTTTTTCTGACTAAAGTTGTAAACATTGAACAGAAAGGACGGAGATGAAGGATGACTATCAGTGCATGAAAGATCATGTGCCATTTTAAATATGTTTTGAAGGCCAGATCGAGGCTTTCCGACTCTCGAGGGACTTATGGCGGCCAAGGTGAGTGTGACTGGTGGTTATGTCTTTTATGTTGGGTGTGTTCTTTATGGCTTTCTGTATCTGTTGCACTAATACTTTGTGATAAAGGCCATGTGTGTGTGCGTGTGCGTGCGTGTGTGTGTGTGTGTTTGTGTGTGTCGTGTGTGCATATGTGAGTATGTTTGTGTGTGCGTGGTTCTTTTTTTTGGGTTGTGTGCGTGTGCATATGTTAGTATGCTTGTGCGTTACCGCTTTTCTTTAAATTTGAATCTCTTCAACTTCATGACTTTATTTATCTTTCCTCTCTTGTATAAATCATACACTTAATTTTATCATCTTTACTTACTTTATATCGTAAATGTTTTTAACAAACATATGTAGGTAAGAAATATTTGCGATACCACAACACAAATACAAACATCAAGCATGAACTCAAATTGTGATCGCTTAACCCTACACCAACCACACCACCCCTCCCCATACATACACGTGCACAAATGCACTCTCATCACATTAAATACAGCGGCTGTCTCCCATCTTCTAAACCTGCAATACAACCTGTTGCTAAGCGTTTCATTGACGTGTCATCTTGTTCTCAAGACCTGCAATACTTTCTAAAGTTGCAGCACAAACTTCTAAAGAGTTGCTAAGAGTGTGCTCTTTGGGTGCATAACGCCGATAAAAAGCGAAATCCTTGCAATCATCGACCATTCCCCACACGTCCAAAAACATTTTCTTCCTATAACCACCAGAAAAAAAAATGTGAATGCGCCATGGGGGACGAGAGTTGCTAGACCGCCGAGGGATGCAACATTTTCTAGTCATTCAGTTTAATACTCCGTTAATACTCAAGCTTCCCAGACATTTCCTGCTCGCATCCTCAGCATCTCGTGAGATGGAGGGATGTCAAGGGGCTATTTTCAACTTAGAACGAAGAGTTGGAAAGATTTCTTCCAAAGTGCAAGAGAATCTCCGCGATTTTCTGTAATAAACACTTCCGGGGCAGCAAGCCATGCTATCGGGTAAAAAAAATCACGATAAATGTAATTGTGCAAGCGTTTCTCACTAATAACTGCCAATTGCTAAATTAAAACAAAAACAACAAACTGAATAAAAATACAAAGAAGATTAACAAAAGAGTTAGTAGAGTGCAATATCCCATATCTGATGTAGAAAATGGAAAGTATATCGCTATAAACTGAACTGACAATCTTGACTTGTTTTTCTAATTAATGCAAATTTAGAAGAAAATACACACAAACACACGCACCAGCATACACACACCGAGCACACACATACACCGAGCACACATACACAGGCACACAAAAGGACATAATACAGAGACAAACATAAACGATCTCTTAGTTTTACTTAATAAATAAAAATATACATTTTTGTATCCTATGTATCTCAGTGGTATCTAAGATTACTGATTTGTTTCCGGGAATCTTATATAATCATATAATCGGTTTGAAAACCCATCTTTCGTCAGTGAAAGTCTTTGAGAAGTTCGAAGACATTAAAACGAATTTTCAAACGCTCAGCCGGACAAACAATGCTATAAATCACGTGACTGCTGGCTTCGAGAAGAACGTCCTGCCAAAGAGCCCTTAATGAAGGTCGCGCGTGAAAACGGAGAGAAACAAAATCCACAGTCAACATCCCGATGGCGCATGCGTAAAGTCTATTTTTATGTCGGTCATAAAGCAGACGACAAAGAGGTTTATTGATGCGGAAATGAGGAAGAGGAGCGGTGATGAGAGAATGGGCTTGGGAGTGGCGACGGTTGAAGATCGTCCTTGAGGCAAAGGGTTTCGTGTGAAGCCATGGAACATGGCCACGAGTGGTCGACTCGTCCTCCCACATTTAGCTGAAAATAAAGTTCCCACCTAAGTGCTACACACCTTGTCAATTTGATGAAAAGGTGAATTAAAGGTCTAGTGGGCAAAGCTCAGTTAAAGGTACTGATAATATTGTAACTAAAATGTTATTACTTGATTTCAACAATAGCAACAACAACAACGCTATTTGCAGCAATCACTCATGATGGACAAGCAACGTCTATACAAATATTATTCTGTTATTATTGTTTTGAGGAAGAGGTCAGTCGAGTAGTTAGATCATCAACGGCCTGAAGCGGATAAGCACTCAACAGGCGATTTCCACTTGTTTTGAAAGAAGAAACTGATTGGCTATGTCGTCAGAGCCAATGAACGTAAGCCCAGCGGCTACAGAAAGTATCTCGGGGCACGAGAACGACCAAAGAGAGTTGGTCACTTCCGGCAGGACCCAATCATAGTCACACATTGAGCATCGGAAATGTGAAAGTACTGTGAACATGGTAGTTGAGAGTAACAGTACCTGCACACGCTAGGTGCCACTACTCCACAGGGAACACAAGCTCGGGCTAATGGCTACTTGGCTAATGTGATAGGGGAGACTATTCTCAGCGTAAGTACCTATAACTCTTTAGGTAACACTGACAGCAGCCATTCAAGCTGCACTTTGTAAGACCTCGCAGGACTGGTGACAACCACTGTTTGTGAGACGGTTCATTGCCCACAGATATATGGTCTCAGCTCTCTGATTGGCTGAAGCCTTGACAGTTTTAATGTATCCATGCACAATACCTGTATTTTTTAAAAAAAAAATTCTGTACGTGATCATATTTGTATGTGGGAACGGAGAAGAGTTAGTCACTTCAAATTTTGGGAAAGAGGCTTGACTGTGAAATTGTTTCCACATGACTGATTGATTACAGCAAGATATTAGTTTTAGGGGAAAATAATGATTTTGTTTGTAACAAGCTAAAATTAATCATGGTGGGAAAGCTTTTACAGGCCATCAGTGTCTCCAGATATTAAAAATTAGACGACTAAGGAGGATTATTCCCAGCGGCTGATTGAAATTAAATGTAGATGGCGTGATAGACATTTTGTTTCGTGACGGTGTATGCGACCAGCAGACAAGTGGAAAGTAAACAATATTTGAAAATAAAACTGTGTAACGAAAATCTTGGAAATATATAACTGCAAATTAATTTAAAGACTGTAAACAGCTGTCAACAATATTATTATTAGCAGGGGTGACTTCCTATGATTCCTACAAAAAATCTCAAGAAAATTTGGAACTATTGCGGGACAGAAGCCTTAAAAAAGACTAAAGAGAGCTATTGTTCTTGTTTTTGTTATTATTATTATTAGCGGGTGGCCTTCCATGAATTTTGCTTCACAACGATAAAGCCAAGGAGAATTTTTACATTACAGTCATTGCGAAAAATAAATGCAAAATTTGTAAAGTGCATACTCCCACTCCTAAGGACAGCATACGAGGGACAGGAAAAACAAATAATATATGAACTATAAAAGAATAAACAATATTACTTAAAAGCAATAGGAAAAGAAACAGCAGCCTTTCTGTGTAAATAAAAGGTTTGAAAGAATTCATAAGAGTGCGAAACACCCACGTCAAAAATTTTTTTCTCGATAATTATTTCCATCCACAATGCTTTAATTAGAAAATGTAAGGTATCAGCACAATATAAAACACTGACAGGTTTTGTAGTGTTGATTAAACTGTCTGTGAGTGAATCTTTTTTGGCACTGGGATATCATTGAGGTCCATTCTAGCTCTGAAGGGAACTGCTTTGAAGGTTAAAGTGGTGGTAGTGTTTGTACACAGGTAGGTGACAGGCACAATTCAAGCTCACTGTTGGCTTGTTCGTGTCCTCGTAAACAATTAGAAGATGTTTACTTTGAGTATAAGGTGTCCGAGTCTCTAGGCTCCAAGAGCTTTGTAATTTAGTAGCTGAGTCTTCTCATCTTTATGTTTACTCTCTTCTCAAGATTCTGTCAATTGATAACACTTGATAAACACTTTTATCTAGCTCCCTCCACCTTTTTTTAGGCAATAGGTTGGCAGCTCACTTCTTTGTTTCGTTTGGTAAACAGTCACGAGCATACGTCATAGGGTCACGTGACGGAGAACGAGACTTCGTTGAAGCAAAGGGTCTGGTGTAATTTCTCTTATACATTCAAATTTTGCATATGAACAAACACGAAAAAAGATGAAGAATCCAAATGAACATACACTTTTTGAGATTCTAAACAGATTTATTTTGCCGTGAGTAATTTTTTACACATTTTTAACACTCAGATGATCAGCTCGACTGTAAGCCTGCCTACTACTCTGAGAGCATCGCTAAGTGTTTCTTCCAAGGCGCCTGAGAGGTCTTCATGCTGTTATCAAGTAACGGATGGCCTCGAGCAAGCAAAGGACCATTGCCATCGTGGAAAACAAAACAGCATCAACGCGCTCTGTTGTTTTTAACAAAGTCTCGTAGCCACAGAGCTGCCAACTGCTCTTTGAAAAAGTTTTAAAATGCGTTTGTGGAATGTACTTATCGTCTTTCATTACACCTAGATCACATGGCAAAAAGTTTTTCCAATACCCAGAGACCTTTCAACACTGATCAAAGATGAAAGATGGATAGTGAGCAACTTAAAAATCTAAGAAATCTGGGTTTCGGGACACAACGGTATTTTGGTTTAAATCTCTCCTCACTCATCTTACGCAGTCAGTAGTTGTAACCTGTAGGCTCATTGCTGTGGTAGTCTTTGTCTATCTATGCGGATTGTAGATAATTTTCTGTAGGATTCTGCTGCCCAGAGGTTGCTGGCCTTGTTGATTCATTGAATGAATTCCTGAAGTGCCAGAATAGATGCTGGTTGTTAAGTTGAAAAAAAATGTGGATAAAACCATGGTGATTGGTGCGACAGGTCTTCTCTCACATTTTCTAATAATTTCGTTTGACTCCGTAAGTACTTTTGAGGACTACATTTCAATCAGCTTTGTAAATCATCAAACTCTCATCTCCGGGTATATTGGGAAGATTTGAATCAGTCTGCCTACAAACTCATCGTGTTGCCTATTCGCTCCCGAGAAGATTGGTGGAATTCAGTTCTCGATGGCTGGTCTGATGTACTGGTGAACAAACTTCAGTGAACTTCGACCCTTACCCTTATTGTTCTATGTCGGCCTTGTCCTGTTTGTTACGACTCAGCTGCAGTAATTTTGTTATTACTTGCCTTTTGATCGGAAGAAAAAACAAAACAAAAAGGCTTCCTGCAGGGTGGAAGAGGTTACCATCATCTTGGGAGGTATTAATCACCTCGTGCTTGAAGTAAGCTTCCGGGGGTGGTTCGATCATCAAAGCGACCTGCTCGGGTGTTTTAACTGTTGAGGAAGTCAGTTCTTTCTCCAAGTTAACAACCACAAGAAACTGAACCCTTTGATCCTTCAGAGCCTCTGGGTAGCACCATATTCTTACCTCTCATGTCATGGGAGGAGGAATTTTGGTAGAAGCCAAACAGCTTTCGGTGAAAGGTTAGCAGGTAAGGACTCAACGATTTTGGCGCTTGGATATCATTAGAAGTACATCCTATTTCTGAAAGTTATCGCTTCCAGCTTTGTGAGGCGTGGAACTTTCTTCCTATTAGAGAGAGAGAGAGAGAGAAGAATAAAAAGCTTACTATATGCCTTCTTTTCGAATCACTGGGTTGAGGTCAGTTCAAGACTACATCTTATTTTCTAACATTCAGGTTTAATCCCTTCGCGCCTCCTGTCCGTTCTCAACAAGCTCTCAAGTTCTCAACATTTGAAAAAAAAACTGGAACCTAACTCACTGTAATCCCAGTTTTCAGGTCTTGCTCTTTACACCTTCATAAAGTATTCAAGCATGCAATATTCAAACAAATAACAATATTTTCTTTATATGTTTGCAGTTTGTCAATCATTGACAGTGTCTTTCAGACAACCCTCAGGAAAACAGCTATGGAACCAGGAAGCCTGTGAATATGTCTCAACAAAACTGTAAATGTCAGAAGGAAACACGAAAGGCACATGAATTTAGGGACAGCATCTTCATTTTAAAAAAAATGTTAATTTTTAGCTGTTTGATTTGTTTGAGTTAGCACAGCACAAACAAACCAAAGGAACGAACCGTCACAAAAATTGTGATGAAGGAACAACGTAAGACGAAACTAATAGAGACAAACTAGATTGAAGAGGCGCGACAAACAATAAACAAAACATTCTCCTGCAGAACCAAGGCGAGAGGAGGAAAGTTGGAGAAACAATATACAACCCAACAGGAAAAAGTGCACGTCAGCAATCTTCTTCGACAGTTTTTGCCAAGTTTTTCAATGAACCCACAGGAAGGGTGTTGACCCTAATGGAAGACGCACGTGGCAACACCAGGCACGTGCACGACTTCGCAAGGTGAGCGGAGGAGGCGGCGGTGGTGGCAGAATTCAGAGGTGTTCTAACACCGGGAGATTTCGTGCCAAACCCTCGTTACATCAGCACGAGCACACTCCTGTGTGAGAGGATATTTTTGACCTCAAAAAAGGGATGCAAGGTAGTGTGCACGGGTATATGTAACTTTGTAACAGATTCATGAAGGCACGGAAAATATTTAGAGACTGACAGACGATGATAGGTGCAAGGATAGGTGCAAGGATGTATGAATAGATTGATAGTTTACTGTATAGATGGACAAATAGATGATTTGACAGGTGTAGAAAATGTTGGATGGAGGGGTAGATAAATAAACGATTGGATAGATAGAGAAAGAAAGAGGGAAGTATGATGATTGGAAGAAGAAATGAAAGAAAAAAGGATTGCATGATGGTCTAAAGGTCAGTTGGCTAACTGGGGTGCTTGCTTGTGTTAGCCCACCTGAGCATGTGTGTGTGTAATGTGGGTGGGTGAGTCATCCTCGCTAGAGCTCTACCCACAGTGAGATGTCATCACTCTCCCACCCTGGTAGCCAAGCAGTTTGAATGTTGGGAGGAAAGCAGGTGGCCTGAGAAACAGAGCGAGAGAAACATTGGCAAACAACACTGGGAGTTAGGGAGGAGAAGCAAGCGACAAACTTATGCATCTGTCATCAGGCTCAGGTTTTTGTGGCTGCTGCCTCCAGAGAACAGAGAATAAATTCTTTGCTGCTCCACCATCACCTCAGCCACCACCCAGCGCTCATGTCGACCGGGTTAGTGAACTGCAAATAAACAGAAAGACAGAGGCGGGAAATGTTGCTGGGAGGTGTGAGGTATGTGAGTGGGCGAAACACTATTTGAACCCAGGAAGCAAGAACAGTAACCGCAAGTGCACGTGCGGGTTATCGTTCTTGGAAGGAAACCAATGCCCTTACATCAAATCTCTCGTATTGTGTGACAGGGACTTGATCTGATAAAAGGAGAACATCTCAGAAGTAAAATGAATATTCAGGAGAATGTGCTTCAGTCTTTGATTACCAGCAGAAGGCAGAAAAAAATCAGAACAAAATCTCCCACAAGGCAGTGGCCCGAAAAGCATCTGGAAAAAAAATCATTTCTACACCTTCTTACATTGCAAGGAAATGAAAATAAAGATGAATGAACTGGGCGTCGGGGGTTTTCTCCGGGTACTCTGGTTTCCTCTCTTTCCTCTCCCCCATAGTGCGAAATCGCCTCAAGGTGGAAGCACTTTTCTACTAAACCAACAAACTATGAACGAAAAGAAGATTAAACAAATGAAAGCTAAAAAGGGAAACAATACAGAAGAAATCAAAGTAAATAAAAAAACAGACATTAAGTTAAATTATTTCAATAAATAGGAAAGAGAAAGTTTTTTAAATGCAATGATATAAAGAAAGGTAAAGATTTTACAATTTATGACACATGGCGAGAAGGACTACTAGAGGTCCACAGGTAGATGATGAAAAGTCATGCAACACGTGAGGGCAAGGTGGCTGATGGGAAAGACGTGATCACGTGCATAGGTGAGCAGGTGAGATCGGGATGTTTGGAACCTACTTCTCTTTTATCTCGGTGTGCACGTGTCATTTCCCTGCAGGTGAGAAAATAACGATCACTTTAAAGGATGCATCACCTGCATCACCTGAGTCTCGAGGAACGTGCTTCGCTTCTGAACTCTTCAATCAGTCTGAGCCGCTGGCTTCGGAGCTTAACACCATTGCACATAAAGTTGAAAGACAGAGAAAAAAATAAAAGAAAATAATCAGACAGACAGTGAAACATTTAAAAAGCCTGTCTGGTATTATTTGTGTTGTATTTATGTTTTTCGGTATCTGTTCGACACGTCGCTTGCTTCATTAGCAAGTGGAGTGGTTAAGACAAAAAGTTGTAGTAATTTGACCGATCTCTATGGCCTATTTATTTCTGTTCTCGAAGTCGGTTATCTTGTCTGCTTGTAATTAAATTTGCTTTTAATTGTTCTGCTGTATTTATCTGATGTTCTACTGAACTTAAAAGGGTGACAGTATACAAGCGACGGTAATGTTGCTAGTAGAGAAAATGCATTGTAGAACAATGAATAAAAAAACGAAACACACACACACACACAAACACCCACACAAATTAAGACGTACTAGTCTTTGGATAAATTTTGAAATAATGTGGGCCATACCCTTAACTAAAGAGGGTGAGTATGAAAACATAGAAAACACGAAAAACATTTTTACATAGATGTAAATAGTAAATGCATCCATACTCTAATGTAATTAAGCTGATCGTTCATTTTAAACCTTTTGGTGAGACTCTAGCTATTACTATTGTAACCCACATCAGTACACATGAATGTATAAGTCAGGTCAATATATTATATAAATATACAATATCCATAAAATACTACATGCTTGTGGAGAGAGAGAGAGCTTCAGCTCGCCAAAGGCAGATCCAAAAGTGATTTGCTTTGCTAAACTATCTTCCTTTCCACATTGCAGAAATCACAAAACGTTTTGTTCACTTGCCATAACACAGTTATCTAGTTTAAAGGTATTCTAGAAGGTCTAAAATCCGTTTATAGTGATGCAATTTCGACTGGCCATCATGGGGAAACGAAGGAAATAATATTTTGATTGAGTTTCGGGCTGAAGGTATTTTCTTGTGAAACCTTACACTAGGAATTCCAGCAAACATACAGAACACAAGATGGAATTACCGCAGTCGCCTGCTGCTGAAGTCTGTTGATGGGTGAAAAATATGTGATGGTGAGCACAACCGAGTTTGTCTAGGTTTAGTGAGGCACTTGTGTGTGTGGGTGTTCGTGTGTGTGTGTGTGTGTGTGTGTGTGTGTGTGTGTGTGTGTGTGTGTGTGTGTGTGTGTGTGTGTGTGTGTGTGTGTGTGTGTGTGTGTGTGTGTGTGTGTGTGCGCGCATTCGCAGAATCAGTTGACGACGACCAAGAAGCTATCAGAAAGCATGTGAACATGAATCGAGAAGGTGGGGTGGGGGTGCTGACGTTGCCAGTGGCAACACAAGCTGATCAAAGGCACCAACATTCTTTGTGATGCAGATTCATCATATTTCTCTCTCGCTCAGCAATTTTCCACTAAGCTAGTCATACGCGTAATCGCAAGTGATTCATATGGTGATAAAACCGGGTACCATTTCTTTAAAAAAAAAAATTGAAAAAAATCAGCATACTGTTGAAACGTATCCCAGTAGAATGCACATTCAGAATTCTCTCAAAGAAAACATTTGATTGCTCTCGGTTGGGCAAGTTTATGTCCCGTCTTTGCTAAATTTGAGATCATCGGGGTCTAGGCTTGGCCTTATTGCCATTGTATAGGCCCATGGTTGTCTCTGGGCAGAGGTCGATGGTTCGATTTCCCGAGATGCATCTGACGAATAGTCCGGATATCTTTTAACTCGACGGTGCTCGCTTTCCTGCTTCTTCTTGTCTGTCTGTCTGTCTGTCTGCCTGCCTGCCTGCCTGCCTGTCTGTCTGTGTGGAAGAGGCTGAATAGCTTACTCCACATTTGGAGACATCTACATAATGTGTGCTTCTTTTGATTTTCCACCTCCCCCGTGAAGAGTCGCCACCGCATTAAAGTCAAGAATTAGCGTAATAACCCTGGCATACTCTTGCCACCTACCCATTATCTCCTGTTCCATCACCACAAGAGCTGACTAGTAGGAATGCGTGGTCTGTTTTATTAAGCGAGGTACACACGTGCTACCCGATATATCCTACATCAGCTACCGTGAAAATACTTCTTAGAATAAATGATGGTCTTGTAGGAATTTTCTAACACTTCTGTTTCTGCCTATCCGAGTTTCAGGTCAGACACATTTTTAACTCATATTCCAGCAAGTATCTACTTTCAGCAAAAGACCAGCCTGCCAAACAACACAGTTAGCTTGATTTTATCATTTTCATTTCATTGGCAGCGTGTTTTCATTTGATTATTTAGTTTTGTCAGTTATTCTATTAATCCCTTCAGTGGCTTATTTTTTTTATCCGCTCACCTGCTATTATCTTCCTACCGAGACAGGCTAGCGATGTCTAAGAGGAAAGCTGTTGTTGACACTTTGATCTTTCTTCTCTTTCCATGTCAAACCTTTTTTTTTTCTCTCAGCAGCTCAATTAAGTCCATCCTGCCACCTCCTACTTCACCTCTAATCTTATCTGCTTCGTGAAGCACAACTGTTTTCGTTTCTTTTGACAGTTGTAATGGAGCCTTTCCCTCTTCTTTGTTCTTGTAGTCTTCCAACAATGTGTCGGCACACTCACAAGCAGACAGACATTTGGGGGGGGGGGGCAATGCCAGCAGACTTGATTTTTCTCCTCCGGTGTGAGTCCGTCTGGCAATGGCGTGGCGTTCCTTGGCTTTCAGGCGTTCTTGGCATTGACATCCCCGTCTTGAAGAGAGGCGTTGGTGGCCACATGGATTGTTTAGGAACAGGTCCCAGAGGGCACAACTGTTTTTTTTTTATCCGACGGCTTTGACCGTAGAACCCTTGGACTGAGGATTGTTATCGATGTTTGAAGTTAAACGCTCAGAGAAATCTGGTGGCTTGACGATAAAAAAATCGCTTAAAGCATCACAGTGTGTTCGAGAGGAAAGTCCTATAGCCTGGTGGTAAGATAAGTGCTTTTAAATAAATGAGCAGAAATTTGGTGTCTCGAAAACTTTGTTCCCAACGCCGCAGATGACCAGCAGAAGTGGGTACATGCTGCAGTAGAAGGTTGGGTTTTACCTTTTATATGCCCTGCCCTAGAAATGGTGAACCACCCCTTTCGTTTTCACCTAACCCTTCGGTGAGCAGGTTATTGAGTGTTTTACATTTCTTTACTTTTTATAAAAAAATGGGTGATGCTCACAGCGACACGTTTCTTTTATGACCGGTCTCTACATCTATGGGCAACTTAAAGGGCAAAGCAAGTCTGACTGGGCGTGATTCCAAACGTCAGTGTCTATAATTTACTTACTTATAGCTTACTGCTTGGTTTGCTTTTACATCTTTTGAGTCAACACGCATAGTATAGTACAATGACTACCTGTCCATCATGTATTAGCTCTGTAACGATTGGACGTAGCTAGGTAACAGTGGTTGGAAGTGAGTGCATAGTAGGCTTGACCAATCGTGAGATACGGTGATCCCCGGGGTTGAGGACATACCATCATGACGACCGAAAAATGGACGTCCGGGACTACTAGCCTCTGGAGTGGGAAAGTTGTAGAAGAGAAGGGTCAAGGTGGCTTATGTCAGATGTTAGTCTGAGAGTTAGTCTGGGAATCGTGACTAACTGCAGCATGACCTTATGAGGTCAGACCTGTAAGAGAGTGCTCAACTCTTCATTGCACCAGTAGCTGTTTGGTCGAAGATGGTGGATAAGTGTTGGTTCCATCACAAGGCGCGGTTAAGTGCTAGACAGCAGTTATGACCTAGAGGTGATGGGAAAGACACGTGATGACATGAGGGATGTGTCTGGTGTCTCACTGCTCCTCTGAAGGCAACTAAGATTGGCGAGGACATCATCGAACTCTGTACTTCAAGAAACATCTGAGGGCCATCCACCTCGAAGATACTTTCGTGTGTTAAGCGGCGAGTGTGTGTCGAATGTTTGTAGTGTTTTGCGTGTGGGACTCATTCCCTTGCGACTTCAGGTACACAAAGTGTAAAATAAAAAAAGTAGAAACCAGTGATTGATCGGCTTGAATGCTAGAATATATACGGTTACAACATCCGGGACACTGGGAACAGAAGACACTGTATCTTGCATCATTTGGGGGATAAAACATGAGAGAACAGATACTCCAAGAGGAGAGACAGACAAACTGTTTTTTTTTTTTTACAAAAGAATTCTGTGCGTTTGCTGTCAGGTGATCCACCGCTGCTCTACCGCTAGTTTTTTTTTAAGTAATTGCACACCAAAAAAGCCGACAATTTGAATTTTGATGTTTAAATATAGTAGATACATTGCTCTTGTTTCAGAGAAAGTGTTAGTCACATATATTGTGTGTCACATGTCTGTCAGGCCTCTGCCCACGCACACATTAACAACGAATAAAGCAGGTGGTGGGAAATAAACATTTTATGGGTTTTCAATGTTCACAATCTTACCAGAGAGATAAATTGTTCACGACAAAAAAAAGCTGCTGAAAGGGAAGGTAACGACAGCAGAATGTGGAAAACGAAAATGATCAAAAAAATGGACACAAAGAAAAGACAAAACTGAAAAAAGAGGAAGAAAAAAAAAGAAATTTACAAAGACGGAGTGGGAGGAAGAAAAAGAAAAAGCAAATAGCCAATAATGAATGCAGGTGGAGGATTGTAATATATATTTTAAATTAATTCACATTCTCTCGTCTCCTTCGATCTCTCAATAGAATCTCACAAAAAGAAGGCGTAGGAGGAGTACGACTTGTTTTTTGTTTTCTTCGCTGACATGTCACTAACAGTCCTCTCGCGTTTCTCAGACTGACTTTCTTGTGGTCGAAAGGCTGATGACATGGTTTCTCATTTCCCGATGTAAATAAATTTTTTCTTGCGCAAGGGGATTTCTTCTCCTTTGTCTACCCTTGTCTTTCTTTTGCTCTCCTTCTCTCTTTCATTTTAGAACACCGATTTAACGAGTTTTTAATCTAACGACCGAGATCAATGAACAAGCATTAGTTTAGGAGAAAAAGTCAAAGGTTAAGTGTGAGCAAGGGAAAAAGCAGCCGCATGGAGCAAAAAATCGCTGTTCATCATCATCATCATCATCATCATCATCATCATCATCATCATCATCATCATCAGTCGAATCGAATACGCGTCGCATAAAGGGTTGAGAATAAACACATCCGTAACACAGATTCTGCCATTGTCGAAGTCTGTCATGTCTCTTCGATCCCAATTATTCTCTTTGTGTCCACCCTCTTCATTTCAAAGTTCTTTCGAGGTCCGAATGTTGAAAGTTTATTCCGCTAGTCTCACGTGATCATTTCATGAAACTACCAATTTCTTCAAACGTACTTCATGATCCTCCCTGCAAAATAACAGACAGAAAGATGTTTAGTATCTATTTCAGTAGTCTGGCAGCTGCCAGCATCTTTCTGCATCGTTGGTAACCCTGATGGCGCCTGACTCATGTAGATGGCGCTGAAGCTGAAAAACACCAGGGCCACATAATACAATTGATAAATCAGTCATCTGCAAGGGTTTTGAAAGAAAGCAGAAACATGGATTAATTATGCTTGTTGGTAGGCGTGGACACGATGTTGCTTTAGATATGCGATTTAATTAAGCAGGAAAAGGTTGGTGCGCGAGGCTTGATTGATTCCCGCCCACCCAGAAAAACAAGCAAAAATAAAACCCAAGAAAGATAAAAAAAAAACATAATATTCTCTGAGAAAGAAGGCAAATGAAGTGGAGAAACTTTAAAAATGTTATCGATGAAAAAAGATTTTCTCCTGAGACTTTGTTTTCCTCTGTAATGTTTGTTCAGAACATGCTGGTCAAAAGAACAAACAACCTGTAATTTAAAAAGGTGCTTTCAACTTGCTTCTCATCAGAGAAGTAACAAGAATACGACTGAAGGGAGGAACATGAGTTCAAACTAAGAAGGTAACAGAATATCCAATTAAATAGAATTAAAGTAAAGTGGAAACTGTTTCATCTGAACCGTAGACGTATGTATGTCAATCGTGAGGACAGTGTCCTTCACCTTAAAAAAAAAAAAACAGTCGTGTGACCAGGTACACAAACATCTAATTTTATCTGCACTCACAGTGTAACTGGAGAAAAAATGTAATAAAATCCAGGGCTGGTCAGGTCATCTCCGGTGATTTTACTCTGTGTCTGGAGTGGGGACGAGATTCCCTTGTCCAACAGCAGATGTTGGGGGAGATGTCACGTCCATACTGTTCTGGATCAGGAGGTAAACATTTACATGTAGATGTAATTCAGTTCATACAGTGCTTTCTTACTGACAGGAAGGCTTTCTGTACCCGATACCCGATACCTGATACCCGATACACGATACCCTATGGCAGCGCGAGATGCTCACAGTCTCTGGCGACGAAAGAACATTATTTTATTGTTATTACACTCCTTACCATAAATTTGGAAAAATCATATTTATTTACTGGGTTGAACAGAGTTTTCGGATTATTGCCATGGGAAATAAGGCATTTCTCATCGAAATATTCCTAATAAATCAAACAGGTCCAGGGTTCTCTATGAATCGAGAATAATTTAGTATTAATTTACTTTTAATGAGCTTTGCGTTCATTATTTTACTTTAAGAATATCTCATGAAACAGTCTAATGCTCTGCTGTCAACTGTAAAATTCAATCTTTCCGTTTTATTTAACGTTAAGTTTATTTTTCGATAGGTTTGTTCTATATATAAACATCGTGATAATCGTTAATATGTTCAATGACTCATTCGTCATAAGTTAATCTACTTTTGATTACACTTTATATTTCTGACTGAGTTGCTCGTCTGTTAATAAACCACAATGGCGCTTTCATGCATCATTTACGACAGGTTGGAGCCATAGTCTGTCTATTCTGGTCACCGCCTCCAGCAAACACAGTCCGGGAATATATGAACTTGTTACAGGGCAAACTAATTTGATGGGAACTATTCTGTACACACTGATGGCTGGGTCACCAGAGACATTTTAGTGCCTATCAAGTATTGCTGAGTGTTCAGTGTGCTGCTGATAGGGGAAATAAATAACTACAGTGGATACTGCCTGGTGCGGTAATACTGAGGCACTTAAACCAATATTAAGAAGGACTTAAAATAAAGGCAGTTGACATATTGTCTGGAAAACAAATACTAGATTAATTTTAAAGTCAGATTATTGTTATGTTAGGGTTACATACAGAGCGATGATTATATTTATTTATAAATTAACTCTTTTATCTTTTTCCATTGATTATTTTTTTCCAATCAGTTTGTACATGGCAATCAAGGGCTGCAATTCTCTTACAGACAAGTTGTCTGCCCTTGATGAAGAATGAGCTGTCGATGACTACATCACCCGACTCGCCCCATGTCCCTCGCCCATCTAGTGATGACCTATGCCGTACAAATCTACTCAAGACAGTCGATATACTAGAAAACGAACCCTGCCAGATAGCTTGCGGTTAGCTCCACTTCTTATTTTCAGTCAATTACCTCCCTCAAAAGCTTGCTTGTATCAGCACGACTGACATTGTTCTTTCCCGGGAAGCCAGATGCCTCTTCTTTGCTCGTGCCACCACTGGCGTGGGGCTGGTCTAGACGGATTTCTGATTGCAAGTGACGGGAAAATGTTTTGAGACTGGCGTGAAATCTTGGTCCACGACTGCTGGACAGGAAAACAGCTCTGACTAGGGTTAGGGGAGAAGGGTCACCCAATTACACTCTGATCCCCCAAGACACTTGAGTCTTGTCTTGGTCCATACCCTGGCTTCATGGAACATAGCGAGTCTGTATGTCAGGGTATCGTGACGTGTCAACACGGGGAAGTCTCGAAAAGTGAGAGATGAGGGGCTGCAACTGTTGTCTGCTAGGTGAGGTCTTTGACACTGACACGAGAAAACTGTTACCGTTATTAACCCTCGTGTTCTGGTTCGCGAGAAAATAAGACCCCTGATGCTTAACAATGATTATGTTACTTCTACAGCGACTGTGACTCGATGAGAAAATGGCAGGAACATGTTTTCAAGAGAGGGCCAAACTTTCTTAGCCAATGTCTTCAGTTACATTTCTCAGTAAAGTAAAGATAAATAAGTGCACAGAAATTAAAGCTGATAATGAACAGCGACAGAGTGAGCCACAGCAAACAGAAAGAGTGTTCAGTCTTATTAACCAACTTCTTTCACTTTCGGACAAACGACTGTCTGGCCCCTAAAACAGGAAACGAGAAAGGTTTCTGAAACACAGAGGTTTCTGAAATAAAATTGTTGGCGTGCGGGAGAAGAAAAACAAAAAGCGCCTCCTACATGATGTCCTCATTCCTAGGGTTAATGACCTAGAGTGCAGGAAGCCATATCATGCTCAGCTCATTAACCTTCTGCAACACCGGAATAAAAGTTACATTCTCTCAAGAGATGTTTCCTGCAATGTAAAAAAAACCTCATTAAAAGTGAAAGTCTGTATCCAGGGCCTGATGACAATAACTGACAATGCCAGTGCTACTCCCAGGATATTTACACATCCTTTGCCGCCATGACACTCGTCATCACATCGGTCTGTTGATCAGCGAAGAACCTATCTCAGATCGTACATCAAGAACCAAGTAGCGCATTTTCAACATATTTTTCTTCTTCTATTTTGATTGCCACTACACGGCCAATCCACATCTGTTGATGAACGAAGATGTCTTTTATAACTTCTCTCATATTTCAAATAGTTTTGATGTAAGGGAGGCTGGCTGACTACATCTTTGCTCTCACTGGTAGGTTTAGCTTCGAGATCCAGTAGAGCAGTGACCATAGAGATTCCGGTTATTGCCTTGGAGGAAAAAAATTTAAACACAGAACCTGAATTATTAATTACAATTTCCCACAGATACCACCGACTTCCGGTCAGTTCATAACCATGAGGTCTCTAGACCGACGATACTCATTCACCCTCTCCGAGGTACCTTCGCCATAACCTGGTAAGCATGTCTATAGCTTAATTAAAGCAGGCCGTCCTACATCAGTTAACCAAAGAGACAAAAACTCTGACCAAGGCTCTATTTACAATTAATGACTAAGGGAGGCAAACATTAGAGGGGAGACAATGCGGATACTAAGCTTCGTGGATGTCGTTGAAATGACATCATCAACAGGTTAGAGAGAAGTCTCTTGCTGCCTCAGTCACTTCCACTGTCGGCTTCTTCTCCCCTATTATCATGTGAAGGTCAGAAACAAAATGGAGAAATAAACATCTCGATGGATGATAGGTACATCGCAATTGTTATTCATTTCGAAGTCTCGGCATAAAATCGCGTACACCAAAGTTTCTAGTGTTCACTCATCTGGAAAAAAAAAACAACACGCAGATGACAGGACAAACAAGAAAACCACAATTGATCTTAACAAATGAGACGAAGAAAAAGACAGAGAGAGAGAGATTAAAAAAGAAATTAATAGAGATTAAAAGATAGCTTGAAAGACATCAAAAGACCGATTGAGATAGATTGAGAAAGAGAAAAGAAGAGATTTGAAGAGATTGAAAAAAAATTGAGAGCGATTAAAATATAAATTGGAATATTTTGATTAAGATATTGAAAGAAATTGACAGAGAAGTTAAGACTTTAGGAGATTGAAAAAGGAGATTGAGAGAGATTTTGAGAGAAGCTGAGAGATTGTGTGTGTGTGTGAGAGAGAGAGAAAGCTCAATCTTTCCGACATTTTCTCTAAATCCTGTTTTTTTTAATCTTCATACCAACCTTCACTTTCGCGCACGCAGTCACACGCAGTCACACGCACACACATACACACGTACTTACACGTGCGTAAACGAAATGGTGTGAGCACGCACACACAAATAGAGACACGCACTGACAAACACACAGGCACTAACCCACCAAGCCACTCACACAAACACACAAACACACAAACACACTAGCACACGTGTAGACGCACCCGCCCACGCATTAGGAGTCACGTGATGTTTGGGTGCGGTCGGGCAGCAGCTCCACACGGGAATCGATCCCTGGCTAGGCTGCTGACGGATGGCCTGCTGCGGTCCAATATCGGCGGCCAGTGCGCCAGATGGTAGATGGATGAGTAAAAGGTCGATCCTGCAAGTTTTCATTTACTCACATTCTGTCACTCTCGACGATTTATCTGACAAACCTGAGTAAATTGCATTTCGCTGGCTGGCTTTCTCCATGCGTTCTTCACCTCTACCAAAAGTGATCGGGTGTGTGAAGACATCAGTAGCAAAAACCTTTGCTTAAAAATCGACATTTTTTTCATGGCATGACTTTAACGAAGGGTAGCTCGGGTAGACTTTATTTTGCTATTTTACCTTTACCCAACCACCAGACTGTGATCACTTGTTTAAGATCACAAGTCACAGACTGCAGTCGTTAAATTTCTGGCAGGTGTGCTTGGCACTCTGCTTGTCGCAGACTCGTTGATACCGATGGTTGCCAAGCAACAGGAAGCATACCAGGAGAAAGTCAATGGACAGGGGAGAGGAAGGTGAGATAACAAAACAGAATATTTGTCGTGTAACGCGTATCCCTTGTACAACTGAAAAAAAAAAATCCTTTGGAAGCTGCCAACGGCTGCAGCAGCTAACGATGCTGATGTTACTTATAATGTCTTATTAATATTCGTCCAGACTGAGTCATCGACTCGATAAACTCTCACTTTACAATTCACAATCTTTATCTTTAAAGGCCCAGTGGGGTGAAATTTATTTTTCTAATGGTTATTTAAAGCTCAGAGCAATATACTCTTCCCGGGTTTGACTATAATTACTCCTAATTAACATAAGGTTATAACTTTCCCATGACTTAAAAAAAATCCACGTGCATGCCTGTTGCTTATATTGTTAGGTATATTTGTATGCATGCATCTCGACAACAGACTGAAATATTTATCCAGATTTGGGGAAAAGGCCTCTTGCACTAACTTTACCCAGTCTCTAAAAATATTGCACTCTACTAGACCTTTAAAGAGCTCAATTCATTCTTTCGAGAAAACATTAAAAAAATCAGTCCAATATTTACTTTGGTGCTCACACGTGTTACATCAAATATTAGACAAAAATTATTTCTAATATTTCTAATCTTCCTCTTTATCACACTCTCCTCCTGTGTGTGTGGCGGGGGTGGTGTGCTTGCACAGAAGCATGCGTGATAATTATTAAATAATTGAAATATCATTTGTCGCTTGGCTAAGGCTAAAGGCCGGCGCACACTATCAGCGACAATCTAAAGTCGCACATAATGTTCAACGAAGACTAATTGCGTGAACACTGCACTTGTTGATACAATCAGTTCCCTAGGCAGCAACACTGACTCTCTAATATTCACAGTCATCTATCGCCGCCCCTCTCTCCCCAACAGCACGTGCTTGCTCGTTCCTACAGGTGCATCGTAGAGCAGCAGCCGGTGGCGGCCCTTCAGACATCACCGCGATTAGACACGTTGCTCCCTTCAGCCCTCAGTTCCTCTGCACTTTGCCATCCACCTTCCCTGTCCATGTACAACCCAGGGATGGACTCAAGCACGAGAGAGGTACATGTCTGCAAGTCAAAGATCAATAGAAAGAAAATTGTAAAGACGAAGAGAGAGGGATGAGAAAAAAAAACTTATACTCGTAGATGCAGATCTTAAAATAATAAGAAAAAACTTTCGTGCGTGCCTTGCTTTTGCCCACAAGGTCCCTAGCAGAGACTGAAAGCTGAGGGAGACACTGGAAGCCAAGCACAGGTGGGGAAGGGGTCGTAAAACTTAATAAATGACAGCGGACGTGCTCAGCACTTCCCTTCCCGACACACACCCTCGTGCTTCCTGTTCACCACCACTGAGCCAGCAAGTGAATGAAAGATGGCAGGCACGTGTGCTTGAACCCCAGGGGTTGGGGAAGATGCTGGTCTTAACCTCTTTCAGCGATCAGTCCATGTTGTCCTTAGTGTGGATGTGGTGATTGATGGCCTTCTTGTACTCAATGTTTACGATAATTTGTCACCTTTGGAATACTTGGAAATAAAAAATAAAAAAGTTATAAATAATCTCTTTATGAGAAAGTAAACACCACATGCTATTGTTTCTCAATCTTTAAAAAATGAGAATTTGCATTAGGTAGAATCATTCACGTGTATCATTGGCGCGGTTGAAAAAATGCCCGTCATGGAAAGAATAATCAAACAATCAAGATGGTGTGAAAGAAGAATACAAAACAAAAGAATAAAAATGTTGAAAATCAATATCAAATAATAAAAAAATTGTGTTTGGGTTAATGTTTGCATGGTTTCATTTGAATCGAGCTCCGGGTCCACAGAAAAATGTCCCTCACAGAATTGCCGGCATGGGGATAGCTGTTTTGCCTGAGACAATCTTAATTTGATGAGACACAGCGATGCTTTTGCTACAGCTATCGGCAGGTTGAGGCAACGATTGGTGGTGTCGTCAGACGCCAATGTGTCTTTGTCAACAAGGCTTTTAAATTGATGAGAGCTGACAGACCGAGGAGTCTACAGCGACGCCCGTAACGATGTTGCCGAGGTTCGTCCTCAACGTCGACGCGAGTTTAAAAGATTAGCTGACTTCATGCAGAAGGAATCGCAAGATAAACTGTTGCCAGAAGAAACAACTTCCCAGCTCCCTCACGCCATCATGGCGGCGCTTTGAGTGAAGCCGTGAATCAACAAGCACCTGAGGTGACAGTGTTTGCGAACAAAAGCTAAAAACCAACAAATTTCAAAGATTTCGAAAGCCTTCGGTTTTATTTTATTCGCTGTCAACACCGCAGACAACAGGAGTTTTTTTTTCCTCTCTCTCTGTTTCTTTCCCCACGACCTTTCAAGCAGCTAATCGTGTTTATTTGCAGGTTTTTGTTTGGTTTCTCAAGAACTGGAGATAGGAACCAGGAAACCGATAACAAATTCAGAAAATAATAGAATAAATAAAAGCATGACATCGGGAATAAAACTAATATAAAAAATGTAAAGGAAGTGGTCAGAAAAGACAAAATAGACTTCTTCATCGAGGAGACAGCGAGGGAGATGTTAACCAACAAAGAAACGTCCCGGCCATGCCAGTACGCCTGATGGAATAGCCGAGATGGCGGCTGTTCATTCAACTGGCGACATGGGAAGGATGGCCACTTTGGAGGGACATGTGGGGTGGAGGGGATCTTCCTGTTTGTCGCGGTTCTAATGGAATCTGGGTTTGCTCTGTGTAGTCTAGTGGTCGTGAAGCTGGGCGGGTAGGAGGGTAGGCACTTACCTGCAGGGAGCGCGGAGCCGACTGAGAACGCTTCGCAATTATCTCCCCTTGGTTCTTCTTGTCCACCCAGTGCTGACAGGCTGCTTGAATCGAAACTGCTCAAAAATAAACCACCGGCGTATTGTTGCTTGTAGTTTCATGGGATTCACATAGGTTTAATGCACATTCACCTGCGATAGATGTCTGCAGTAAAAGATGGCAGAGAATTGCTGGAAATAGCATCAGTGAGTGCTTCAACATTTTCTCTTGCCGGTTGCTTTGCTATGTCGTCCTTAATTAGCCAGAAATGTCATGAAGCTAAAATAAAAAAAGAAAGTAAACAAACAATACTGGGCTACCAATAAATCACTGTGTACACATGTTGTAACTTGTCATTACAGAACCACAGAACTCTTGCCAAGACTAGTCTGTATAGCATGCCAGCATGTCCCTCTAGCTTAATGGAGTTAACTAAACTATCATTAATGCATGTCCTATTCTGTTGGATAGTCACGATGTCTAGGAACTATACTTTACCCAAGAAAAGATAAGTCAGAAATCAAACAAATTAATGTAGATCAACAAAATCAGCAAGTAATTAAAGCTGAATACAAAAAGTAAATCCCAAGCAAACAAATCATTATCCAGGTGAACGCGTAATATGTAATTACAGAAAAAATTTCCACCTCCAGTCAAAGAGATATATTGGGAACCTCACTGAAAATAAATCTCCCAAATAAAAAAATTATTACAAGACAAGTAATTATCAAAACTAAGTGAAAGATCGACAGATTTTTCAGAACTGGTTGAATGGCAAGTATATCAGACGTGGTTCCATGTCGACTGAACAAGGAATTTGTTCTGAACTAAACAAACAGAGAAATTAATCGATAATATCTGCTAATAAGAACAAATTAGATCGCCTTTGATCTTAGAATCGTCTGCATCCCCGAATGGTTACTCTAACAGAACCAATAACTGGGATTTGCCCGGGGGTGAAAATCTTTCATTAGTTAATGTTTGCCAGAGAATTAGCGTGTAAGGGAGAGAATCCGACAGAGGGAGGAGAGACTGTGGGTTAGTAAGGGTAGAAGAGAGAAAAGGATAATAGAAGGAAGAAAAGGGAGGAAGAGTGAAATATTTCAGCCTGTTCAGAGAGTTGGATACCCGAGACATCCGACACCCTATGTCAGTTTGCCCCTCCTCTGCCACTAGGCGATGCCTCTGTGGTTGCACGCGCCATTACTTCATTACAGACCGGACCCCCTGCGTTTACTTTCCCTAAATTCCAAGCAATTCACCTCCGCGCTGAACTGTCTGGAGTGGAGTGACGCAAGACAACATTGATCACAGCCGCCATCAACCATGGGATGCTCTCCCCTTTTTTCTTTTCGCTTCCCAGTAACGTCCCCTAGCCTTGGGTTTCATCAAAGAAATAGTGCAAGGACCTGCAACTCTTGCCGCTTCCGGTATACTGTCTTCATCACTCACGGAATTGAGGGTGAAGCCACTCGTCGCTGTCTCTGCTGACTAAAGGACCTGCTGCCCTACCTCTTGCTGTGCAAAGCAATCAAACTGAGTACCCTCGTCATGACCTACCCGCAGACCTTGCTGGCTTTTCACTTGCCCTATATTTGTTTCTGACCGATGTACATCATTGGGATTTTTTTTCCTGCGATTGGTGATTCATTTCTAGTCTTGATAGAAGACCTAACAGCGCCAAGCTGTGTTTTGTCTTTGTCTATCCCCTCGTACTGACCTCGTGTTTTGACTTTTGACCCCAGTGTTGCATCTTGTCACATAAGGAAACCAATCAGATGGTAGAGTCTTAGGCGACTTCTGATAGAAGGTAACGCCTGACATCCATGTTGTCAGCAAGCAAAGGTCAGGTTTCAGGTCACGGCATTTATTACTTCAAGCAAGAACCACACAGGAGTGAAAGGTCTCTAAGGCAAGATTTATTTCCCCCTCTTTGATCATGACTAAAGGGTAGCTGACCTGTGAACTCCAGGGGACATGGTAATTTTCGAAAGTCCAGAAAATAGGCTTCTCTCTTGTGTCTATTGGGAGAGGAACTTAAGAGGATCACGTGTCTAGACCAGCGACAGGAAGAGCGAATGTTTTCTAAAAGTTCTACAAAACTTTTTTGAACTTTTTTCAGCCAAAATCCATTTTCAAGTGAAGCGAAGAAAGCTTGGTGGCATGTTTTAAACTCATCCTGACATCATCACACACAATGCAGCAAGCCGACTTCCCCCGGCTCCTCCAATGATGGAGACCTGAATTTGAGTCTTTTTTTCCCCTTCTTTGCCCTTTTGTATAATAACGATGATGACATCGTTGAAGCTGGGAGCAGCCAAGATGACTTCTTTCATCAGCTGAGCTTCGAAGAAACCCAAAACCTTTGTCAAGAGCTGAAGTGGAAGGACAGAGTGTAGACTATAACACGTATTAATGTCAGGCTGTCAGGCAATGTAGAGGGTCAACAACAAGGACCAACAAAGTAGCCATAATTACTAATATATCAAAGGATTAGAAAGTAAGGTTTCTTTTGTCTAGTGGAGGATGTCAGGTCTTAAAATGACAGCTTCCCTGTATTTAGCGCTGGCAGCCATTCTGTTGTCAATCATTTGCAAAGGTTTGCTTTTTGAAGATGAATTCCTCTCATCTTCTGTGATCTTCTGTCTATTATTATCTTCACCTTTATCACAGACATTGCGACATACAATCATTATTGTTTCAAAGAGCATCAAAGATGAAACCGTCGAGGGTTCTGACAGTCTTTCTGCTTGTTATTCAGTACGACCGTATCTTTACCACAAATTCCTCATCTCTTATTTTGTATATTGTTTAAAGAAAGGTAAACATGTTTCTAAATTATATTTATAAGTCCGATCTATCTTTATTGTCACAAAATGTAAATCAGCAAATTTGGTGAACAATGTTTATAAATGATGAAAGTTTAAAGTCACATTTACAAGACAACTATTACATCATGACTGAGCAGATGTACCGAGAGGAAACTGCTTAGAGAAACAGATTAAACGAAATAAAATTGCTTACATTTATTTGTCGTTTTCCTTTGCAGCTATTATAGGCCCAGAGACATTGTACAAAATATTATATACGTTATTTTTTAATATAAAAAGTGTCTGCATTTTAAAATGACATTTATTACAGACATTCCTTTACTCACACAAAAATAATTTTATGTTTCTACCTTCTAATGTTTTGTGTTTGGAAAAGTTTCATCATCGTCGTCATCATCAAGACGTTAACTACGTTGACTGTGTGACCTTCTCACCGGCGCATTGCGCAAGAAACCGTTATGGCTAGAAAGAGAAGGAGGCAGACAATCGATGGTGAATAGTCGATGAGAAACGGTGTGTAGGTGGAAACGATCTGTCTGAGGCAAGGAAAATTCATAAAAATGGGAACTGCACAACAAGAAAGCATAGATCAAGGGGAGACTTGGATCACGAACAAGACTGCAAAAAATAAATAAATAAAGAGAACGGTCCCCTCGAGCCAGCTCGGCGAAGGGACATCAATCTCTGACACATTTTGTGCCCTGGCCAAGTAACGAAATAAGAACGACCATAGCACTAGAACAAACCATGTAACAAGAAAAAAGGAGGGCATAGCTTCATCCAGCGCACGAGATAGCCTCCCTTGTCTCTTTCGTAACTACCAGAAGGGCAATGGCAGGACGCCCCACTGATCAGAATAAGGGTGACAAAGGGTAATTCGCGTAATTATTGATTTCAATTTTCTAAGGATTTTCGTTATTTTCTTTTGTCTTTTTTTTTTTTATCTTTCTGCTGAAAGATGTTAACCGATCGTCGTTAAATCAGTTTGTGCACTCACTATCCTCTTAATCAGAATTTTGAAAAAGAAAACTGTTAAAGGTATTTACAGTTCTGAGTTTCTTCCCGAGCCTCTGAGCGAATAAGGGGCTTTGGCTAAAAGAATAAATAAACTGTAAAGAGTTTTGGTATTCTGGAAGACAGTTTGAACACAAAACTTGAGCTGCTGGTTGTCTCGCCAGTAACTCTAGTCCTTGTCCCAAAGCGGGCATGACCTTTGTGCTTGTCTGTTTATCTCAGGGCGGTTTCTCTGTTCCTCCATCTGTGTGTACGTGTTCAGACATGTTTGTATTTGCGCGCATGCGAACGCGCATGTTTGCGTGCAGACATGAATCGACTTATTAGACAAGAGGATATAACCCATGACTCACAGAATGATGAACGCACGAGGTCAGATTGGAGGGGACCCAATGTGTTAATGTGCAAATCTGGAGATTTATTTTTGGATGTGAAAATGTAGGTAGGAAGGAAATCAGACGATCTTTGGAGGACTGGCTGATGGATGAGGTCTTCTAACGGAAAGATGTTTGACTTTAAGCAATCTGTTAGAAGAGGTCAAGGCTGCACGATTATTGGCAGAGAGTATCACGAGTTCCTGCTTTTTTGCATTGCGACATCTTCAATTCTTTCTTTAACTTCTGCCAAGGAATATCTATCTATATATATAATATGGATTTCTTTTCCTGTATTGTTTTTCTTTGTCTAGTTTATTCACTGTCAAGCGTCAAAGAAGATATTTGTTTAGACAACCTTTACTACATGATCTGCCATCTGGTGAAGACTTGCTCAATTCACTGATATCTATCAGAGCTCAATGTTAACTATGGGATGGAAACATTACAAGTGATTTAGTTAGAAACATTCGCCGAGTGAGGAGGCGGTGGACAACCTAGAGGTTCTCCCTTAGGTACGAGTAGCTCTATTATTTAAAGTAAATTATTCCGTTATTACCATAATGCCCACTATGCTATGACTACAGATAGCTTGCTATGACTGTGGATACCGAGTGGAGGTAAAAGCAAAATAAAAAAGTCTGTGTGTATCTTTAGTTAATGACTGCACCATATCTGATCATGTCAAGTTCTAATTAAAGTGTCATGCCTCAAGTGATGTTACTGTTATCTGAAAAAACAAAATGGAGGAGAGCTTCTAGTTGTGTTTATAACACCATTCAATGTTATTTGCAAAGTTTAAGACTGATTGGGACAGTTTTTACCACCTCTGCCTGCATATTCTCATATTATTTAGACATACTATAAAAAAATCTGATAAAAAACTACAACAACAAATAAGAAAGAAAAAAAAATTCTTCCCAAACATCTTATTGCCGGTGTAGACCCCGGTCTGATGAGATCCTGCGCAGGTAGGTCAAGGTGTGAACGACGTGGGAAACTCTGCACAGAGGAAGTGATTTATGTTGTTTGTTTTATCTGGCACACACTGTCTTTCCTCCTCTCCTCCTCCGTCTATTACTTTCACAGTTAACTACGCAAACACACGCGGTCATGGCTGTGTCAATCGCTATTTTTAGACGGTCACGTGACCTCCACGTGACGAAAGGGGATCAGCACTTTAAACTTCTACCGTGTTTCCCCGAAAATGAACCCTACAATGATTTTACAAGGATGCTCGTGATGTAAACCTTACCCCAAATATAAACCCGTGATCGTCAGCTTTCGTCCGTCTGTTTAAACACAATAAGGGTGTATTTAATAATAATAATAATAATAATAATAATAATAATAATAATAAATAATAATAATAATAATAATAATATTCTGAACATGTTCCAGGAAGGGATGCCATGACTGTATTAGAATAATTGTCGATTTTTGTAATGGGAAAAAAAAGACATGCCCTGAAAATAAGCCCTAACACCTCCTTTGAAGCAAATAATTAAAACCAGTTGTTTTTTCGGTGAAGCACGGTATTTTTCAACTGTGCATGACGATTGGCTGCGATAATGACTTGTATTTCTTCCAAGTCCAACTGCTTGAAATCATCTCAGCGCATTTTGAGTTGTGGTTTGCATAGCCTGTCTGTAACTCGGTTAAGCCAAGCAAAACCCAATTTAACACACACGATTACACTTCTCAGGTTATCATTTTCACACAAGCAAAGTAATTTAAAGTAATTCTCGGCTTTAATGTGATTTAGAGAAACAAGAAACTTAGAATTAAATACTCAAAGAATTGTTTTGGAGAAATCACGTTTAAAGGACACGCACGTTCTCTTTTTTTTTCATTTACAAACATAACTCTCTACAGGCTGTAGTTTTCATTGTGTTGTTTCCTTAACCATGGTTTTCTATTTCACATCTTTTAATTATTTTCAAAGAGTTCAAGTTTAAACAAAGTGACAAGCTTAAAGCTAATTTAATTCACAGTCGGAATGTTGGAGAGTGAAGGGTTTGCATTTAAAAAAGAAGGCAATGATGTGTTTTATTCACCACAAAAGATGGTGTAAAATTTAATCTATTTCATGCTCTTGTATTACTTAAAAGACATTTCTAATTCGATCATAAAATATTAACTACTACTGAAAACCAACAATCTTTCTACGAATGAAATTCCCAGTCTGCCGTGCAGAAGATGGAGCTGAACTATCACATCAAGCTGCGAGGATAACCAATTGCCTCCTGGGAAAGATTCACTATTCCAACCACAAATGGACGGCTTTAATGTGTCAAGGGTTAATATGAAGAGTCCGTGCAGCATGATTACCTAATCACTCCTTGAATCACATTTTTTGTAGCTCAGTGCCGATGCCTCACAGACGAATGGTTTCAGTGTCTTTGATAAGACTCTTACAGAAGACGTGGACAAGACATGCAATCAATGTCCCTCCACTGGGTGGTCTGTGTGTCTTCTATTAGTTTCATTTGGGAAAGCGATGGCACCACAATAGATGCTTGATGAAATGTGCCGGCAACAGAAGTTGAAGGATGAAGGTATGTTTAGCCGCAGACTGTGTCCAGTTCCACTTTTGCATGTGTGTGTGTATGTGTGCGTGCAGAAATTGGAGATGGAGAGAGGGAGGAAGATTGAACACGGGTGTAGGTATTAAGGGATGGAGGGACACCTTCAACAAATAGCTCATCAGAACCTCGGTATTTCAACACAGGACTTGTCAGAAACTCGCGACCTTAACGTAAAATTCGGAACATCTACATACTAACACAAGAACACAGTAAACCTTGGCACCTCGACAGACTGAAAGACCTTGTGAGTGTGAACGATGTCTTGAATTGCAAGCATCATGAGAGATGTGCCCCGCCATTGTCACAACATTGGCACCTCAATGCAAAACAATTGAGAACCTTGTTACTTGGATTTACATCTTCTCCAAACCTCAGAACCTCAGTAAAGAACATTTTAGTACCTTGACACCTCCATCACCAGAGTATCTCAAGGCCTAACCTGTCAGAATCTCATGGACATACATAATAGCCTCATATTTTAACATAGAAGATGGCGGTTTTACACGGCGTAAACACATTTTATTGAGTAATTTTCGATAAACTATCTTCTTTTTGCGTAAAATAGTCCCTTCGGGAAGAACTTAAGATCACTTTTTTTTCTAGAAGGTTCTTACGATCTACGTTCACATCTCTGCTTCTGAGGTTGCGTGGCTGGAGGGTCGGCTGGCAAACTCTTTGATAGATGTTTCTTACAGGCTGCTCGTCCCTTAGGGGAAAAGCAAGGTTTCGAGTTCCGTGCGGAACAAGATGTAGTTCCAGCCTTGTCCTCGTCTCGCGAATCTCACAAAACATCAATGCTTCGATCTCCTTTTTCCCAGTTTCGTCTTCGGTCTCTTGAGAGTTCAGGGTGACGATTCATTTTTCGTCAGTTGGCAAAGATTTTGTGGTTGGCTGTTCACCAAAAAAACCCATTTCGCCTTCTTCACCAACATCCCCTCCTTTCCTCTCACCCGTTATCCCTCCATCATCTCCTCCCGCTCAACCCAAGCAAAGATTCCGCTGGTCTCAACAAGTCTCGGCAAAGAGCTCTGAAAAAAGCTGCTTGGCTGTTTAACAATATTGTTTGCCAAGAGCTGGAGCAAATTAATCTTAGGATCTTTAAATAAAAAGAGTTGTTCCACGATTAGCTGCTTGCCAGCATCGTAAGCAACTGTCATGGTGACAAGGATTTTACTTTTTGTTGTCGCCTTTGCTACAAAATAACAACCTCGACTCATTCCTCGGACGTGGTAAAAGTAAATATGTCTGTACACATTCTCGCTGATTAACATTCTCATGATGCACTAAAGGACACCCTGTTGACAAGACCCATGCAGGTCTGGTTTGTTTTCCACTGAAATTTTGGCCAACTTATTTGGGCACGGGATTTTGGCAAAGGTCGCTGCTTCATCAGTTTGGTTTCTCTGATTTATATTTAATGAAAAGAGCAAGCAGTCTTGTTGTGTACTGTCCAAGTTGAAGACTTTTAACTGTCGAATTTTCAGATTTTATTTTGCTGGGCTCAGAGGACATAAGGCTTCAGTAAGACTTCGATTACATTTATTATTAATTTACAACACTACAGAAATAACCAGAAAGTTCAAAACAACGAAATGTGAACTGGCACAAAAAGGGCAGATCTTGCACTTTTCTTGACTACTTTGCGACTGTTTACAACAGGAAGTGAGACGGTATTTAGTTGCAAACACATCTTCCCTTGTGACATCAACGCAGTAAATGTTGAAAACAATCAGCTGAAAAAAAATAATATACAAAATTTCGACCGACTTTCGTTCATGTTACGGCTCTGTTTAAAAACCGTGGACACACACACACACATGCCATCGATATCATCAACATAATCATCATTAACAACCCATCCCTTCCCACTTCCCTCTTCCAACCCAACCATCCACCCAGCTGCTCAAACGTGAGAAGTTCCACATTCTTTGCAAAGTGCAGGCGGTAATGAGCTCATAGCAACTGAGATATTTGATATTCCCTCGTGCAGCCGCTGCTCGCAAATTTGTCGGTTGGATAGTCGTTATGGGAATTCAGCCATGTCGGGAAGAAATTATTATCGCCACTTGTCTGACACATTTTTTCAAAACCTGTCGTATAGCCGGAGAATGCACTTGAAAATATCCTCCAAAAATACTTCAATCAATCAAACTCAAAAGAAAAGAAAAGAAATGTTGGCAAAGAACACAAAAACGTGGCAGAAGCAAGCACGACAGAAGATATCTACCTCCAAAAAAAAAAACAACAACAAAAAAAGCAAACAAAAAACAACAACAAAAAAACCCCAGTCAAAACAAAACAAAACAAAACTGCAGCAAAATGTACATAATAAAGAAAAGAAGTGTTTTCTCTATGTGCCTCTTGTCGTGCGAAGAGTTATTATGGCCGACTGTCTGGGGTCTTTCGAACTCGTGCTGAAAGATTGACAGACTGCTTCCATTTTATTTCTTTCTCTCAAATTTGCTAAGAATATAACAGGAGGGTAGGGAGGTACGAGGTGCCTTGGATGTGGTAGGGGGGAAGGCAGAGCAGACCGGTGTAATGACCTACCAAAGTGATGTTCAGCTCTCATCCACATAAACACATTTAAAACAGATCATTCAAGTCTACTAATATCTCAGCAGATTGTTGTAAAGCCATGAATCCCAGATGACCTATGGAACCGGGAGGGATCCAATATTAGATTGTGGAGGAACAGGGGAGGACAGGTTTAACCTGCTTAATGCTGATGGGGCCTGTCGGCGAGGGTCCAAATAGCCATCTGTGCGTGACGAGGTAAATTGTCTTCAGGGCTCGGTCGTTGCCCTCGGAATTCCCCACTTTCCCTCCCGAAAGGCCAGGAGAGATAGAGGAAGCCAGCTGTCGTGTCCTGTATTTTCTGCCAGCTCTGGACATGCGAGCAATTACACAGCCATAAACAACACAACTTAAGCCGGGACTATAGTAAACGGAGGACTTATCTCTGCCTTGGACCATCACCTGCATTTAAAATGTCGGGAAAGATGGACTGGAGATGACTGTTTGATTAGCTGGTTAGTCGGGAAAAAAATAACAGACAGCGGGAATTGTTTTGCTGCTTTATCGACATCTTGTGTCCTCAAGACACTTTCAGCTCTAGTTTTTTGTTTTGTTTTGTTTTTTGTCTGGAAAGGACCATCGTTCCTTTTCAGAATTTTAAAAATGGATTTGTTGAGTTATTGCTGACATTTTGCGCAGCGAGTTTTGTGGTAGTCTTAAGGTCAAGTGGTGGGGAGGGAGAGGATGGAAGGAGAAGAAAGAGAGACGCAGATAGAAACCACTGACACAAAGCAATTATAGATGAGTGAAAGGAAAAGACAGACATATTAGAATTATTTTTGTGGCAGAAATTTGCGTTTGATGAGGTAGACTTTAAACCATAAAAATCGCCGCTGTGGCCACCACCTGCACCACAATCATAGCTTAGAGCTTCAGACTGTCACAATCACAAATACAGGCTACAGGGAGGGCATGCTACCTACACAAGCACTGGCGCGCACGCGCACACACACACACACTCACGCATGCAAACACACACACACTCACGCATGCAAACACACACACACTCACGCACACACACACACGCATGCACACGGATGCATCAGCACATAGCACACTTGCATTGTCTAACTTTCCTCTAGCAGCTTCCACTGCAACTCAACAGGTGGCAGCACAGGCAGAAGCTGGCGCGAGCGCTGACGTTCACGCAACAGGCATCAGACGCTGTCCGCCATTATTCAAGCTGCCGGAGCGAGCATCGCCACCGTCTTCCTTCTGTCTGCTGCTGGTAACGGAAGCCAGACGCCAGATATTTTCTGTGCTCACTCACTCTCCCGTCAGCTCAAGCTCGCTAAGGCGCTCATTGAAACTTTAAGACGCTTTAGCACCGAAAACACTTAGACCAACGGAAAACAAGCAGACACAAACCGAAAAGATTTATTTTTGTTTTGTTGTATACTCTTATTTTCCCATGGCGGCCGACTTGAACAATCCCAGACTTATCCTCAAAGCTAAATTTATCTCTTCACTCAGTCTTTCTCCCTTAAAGGTATAGTAAAGGCTGTGGCGTGCTGTGTGACGTCAGCGAGGGACAGGAAGTGTCGGTCGTTGTTAGACTTTGAACTCAAATGATCGGTGGTGTGTCATTAGTTGGATTAGTGATATATATATATCTTAGTGATAACAATCAAGATGGCTATGAGCAATGTCCAATCATATCATGTCATCAGCTGACGATGGGATCGAGTTGATGTCATCGGAGGACGAAAGAGGCGTGTGATTTCCCGTGTAATTTCTCCTATGAAACACAACATCATAAAAATATTCAACTTTTCCACATGAACAGACACGAGAATAGACGAGATTCAAGCCGATCCTACTTTTTACGAGATTCTAAGCAGTTTTATTTTGTCTTTGCAATTCCTTTAAAAGGCGAGGAACAAGCTACAGATTCCTTGACTTATTTTAGTAGAGAGGAATGAGTTAATTTTAAATTAACCTCATTATACATTTTGAGTGTTGTCTTATTAAATTCAATATATTATCATGCTACATAGATGGTTTTGTCAGTATTCTAACCTTCAGGATGGTGTGTGTTTACGACAGTTTGCAACATTTTTTTCATATTTCCAATGCTGAATTTAGTTCCACTGCAAGAAATGTCTCCATTTCTCAACCTGCACTCAATTTGTGATGACATTTAGAAGATATCGAAATCGAAAGGACGCAATAAAGATATTTTAATGAAATTTTATTTTTGTTCCTTAAAATGCTTATTAAATATATTTTTGCTGTTTTTAATTTGGTTATTCTTAATACTTTCAGTGAATACATAGTTTACATTAAAGTTGTTGCCTTAGTCCTTTAACGTTCCCTGCCATATGTTTTCCACAATATAAGAAAGTATCAGTTGCATGTTGTAGTCCATATCCCGAAGGCAATCTGATGCTGGAGAATACACATATTTGTTTTTATTTGCCACGGAGAGGTATCGATAGATAGAAAAGACATTTAATCCTTTGTCCTTCTATATTTTGTGGCGGTATTCTGTATTTTTGCTTTCGCACGGTCTTCATAGAAGTTGTGACTTGCAGAGGTACGGAAAAGAAATAATTTGAAAAAAAAACCACACATTTAAACGATTAAACAGCTGCTTACTTCTGTTTGCACGGTCTACCTCTCGTCACCAAGATTACAGGCGCTTTGATGCTGTGTACAATATTTTATAAGTGAGGCTTTTAAGGGGAATTTATGACTGGAATATTCTGGTATTCATCCCAAAACTACTCTAATTGTCTGCCACGCGAAAGATGGCGGTCGATCCAATTTGAAATCCTTGATTAAAGCTAGAATCACATCGGTTCACAAATTTCACCAAAGCTTTCCCCCAGTCTTGATAGTGTGGTCATGGTGTGCTGAAAACAAATTCAAACCTTTGTGTCGAAGGGCGGTCTGAAACTGAACGAATTGTTCTTGGCATCTCAAAAATAATTATTACTGTAGCTCAGAGACTCACTGAAAATTCGGAAAAGACGAAGGGGATTTGTAACTTGAGGTTTTCATCTGACTATTCCAAACGCTACCATCTATTATTTTTGCCCAATGTTTTTTACGATTGATCTTGCTTTTCCCTTTAACAATTTATGCAAGCTGCTTTTTTTTTGATGTACACCAATGCCAGGATCAACTAAGGGATGAATTCCTTTTGTGTCGGGATACCCAGACAGACAAATGGCGGCTTTGGACGGTGTTGCTAATGACAGAGAGGTTGCTGGTAAATTGCTGAATGTCCTCAAACCACACTGTTCTACGATT
This sequence comes from Pomacea canaliculata, assembly GCF_003073045.1. NCBI lineage: Eukaryota > Metazoa > Mollusca > Gastropoda > Architaenioglossa > Ampullariidae > Pomacea > Pomacea canaliculata. Next base: position 9,088,305 of record NC_037595.1, read on the forward strand.
TCCAAGACTCGAAAACTGCGAGAATTACTCCACAGAAAAGCAGAAGCAGTCTGCTGCTGTGTGTTTGTTTCACTCAACTGTCGGTGTTTGGTATTCTTCTGGAAAACGCATTTAATGGTGGTGGAAATGGCGAGAGGGGGAAGGAGAGAACGGCTCTGTTCAATAATACGTTAGTCTTTGTATTCTCTCTGCTTCTCTCTCTCTCACACACACACACACGCACATACGCAATACTTGAGCCATCGATCTGTTTTGAACTGTAAGGGTATCAGGTTGTGCTGAAGACATCCCGCAGATGATGGAGATGGCGACATGGCGACTGCAATGTGAGAGGACCTCGACTCATCCTCTGACAGGGAAAGGTCAGACCGCCAGCAGCTTGTGCGTCAGCAAGCAGAATTCATCTTCCTTTTTTAACATTATGGGTGTTATGGTCATTCCTCCATGCTACCTTTCTGCTCTGATATATTTTTTCTCTTTCTAATGACGGATTTCAGTTTAGCTATAAGTCTTGGGGCTCTGTTCTAAGGCTATGTCCTTCTTCTATTGAAATCACACAGGGTTAGAATTTAAACAGATGTTGTGCCTCTGAATGCATATCGAATAAAGGTTTGCGTGTAAACCACTTTGAACATGTTTGCATCTAAAGGTAGACAAAATTTGTTGTCCATATTCTCAGAAATGGAATAAAAGAAAGAGGAAACTGAATGAACAAATAAAAGAAGTGAATAAAAAAATATTTATTAGTTTGTTGTGGTTAATTCTGTTTTTGTCTCTTCTGAGCAAAGGAATCTGATATGTTTAAATTTCATGGTTTTATTCACGTATACATTTGAGATATTTAATGTTTCTAGAGAAAGAATTTGAATGGAAAACAATAGTCAGTTCGTTATGCAACGGAAGTTATTTTGGTGTTACAATCTAATAATAACGACATCACGCACGTGCACGCACACCAGAGAGCAACAACAACAAAAATAAATAAAAGTCGTTGATGTTGCTAACACGCTTGAATCGAAAAGGGAAATATTTATTGATTTATGCAGAATTATTCATCCTGCACCACGATTGCACATTACGTTGAGCTGTAGCCTGGGCCCTGGTGCACGAGGTGGCGCTAAGCTCGCTGGGTGTAGTAGTGGACCGTGATGGCAGTCTATGACAGATTTCAGAACTCGTACAAATCAGACAACACAGTGACAAACACACGCAGGGTTTTTACAGTTTTAAATAGTCTGAATCTTCATTTACAATCTTCTTTTTCAGAACAACAACAACAATATTTTTTTGACATTGTTACACAGTGCTATTCTCTGAAAGGTTCATGATCTTTATAGATTAAAATATAATACATAATTATGTTAATTCCAGACATTGGTTCATTGACTAGAATATGTAGGCATCCAATTATAATACCACAAAGAGTATACACATACACATTAGCTCCTATTTGTTAACAGCCCGCTTATGAAGCTTTTTGTGAAGCTCACTGTCATCTGTTTGATGTTCGTATGGTTCGTCTGTAGCCTTTTGTAAACAGTTTGCCTTCACATTAATGTTTCTTGGGTTTCCAGCGCTGCCCCCGGAGCTGTTCTCCATCTGGGAGGCGTACCCGTGGCACTTCGGGGAGCTCTTCTGCATCTTCAAGATCTTCCTGATGGAGGTGACATCCTACGCCACGGTGCTGACCATCACGGGCTTCACCATCGAGCGCTACATCGCCATCTGCCACCCGATCCGCAGCCAGCGCAGCAGCAGCCAATCACGCGCCGTCAAGTGCATCGTCTCCATCTGGCTGGTGGCCTGCGCATGCGCCCTGCCCTACCCAATCCACACGCGCTTGTTCTATTTCGTGACGGACCCACGTGACGGGAAGCCGGTGCCGGATTCCCTGCTGTGCAACATTCCGTCTCAGTGGCAGCAGCGGATGGCCTACGTCTTCCAGGTGTCCACCTTCGTCTTCTTCGTCCTGCCTATGTGCATCATCACCGTCATCTACATCCTCATCGGCCTGAAGTTGCGCCGGAAGGAGATCGCCTCCTCTGTGGGGGCTGCGCAGTCGCAGACAGCCAAGACGGCGGCTGCCCGGGCACGACGCGCTGTGCTGAGGATGCTGGGTGAGCGAAGCCAGTGGCTTTCGTTCAGGGGTAGGAGTGTCTTGGTGGGGTAAACGTGGATTTGTGACACGAGGTGCAGCTCAGAACACTAGTTAAAAGCTGTCTTTCTTTCTATTTCATTCTCTCTCTCTCCCCCGTAACACACACACTCACACAGAAACACAACACAAACATTTTATTAACAGCTTATCCTAATTTGTTTGGAATGTGGTTTGACAAAGGTGGGCTTGTCCGCAAAACTTGCGAGTCAAAATACCTGTATTACTTCGCATGCATACAACCACAACTACCAACTCAGTTCGCAAAAAGCAAACTTATTTCCTCACACGACTGCAGACGAGTGCATTCTATGAAAGAATGAAAAACTGGCTGAGGATAAAGAGAAAAATCTACTTACGAGAAAATTCCCATTTCACGACTTCTTGATATTGCAAAAAAAAATTTTCAATTAACGGCGAAATATGATATTTTTCTTTACAGGTGAAAAACTGAATAGGAAGGTGAAGATAGTTCTAATTAAGAAATGAACAGAGACAAAAGTTAAGCAAAATAAGCATTGAAAGTGTAAATACAATTAGTTCCAGACTTTTAGGATGACATTAAAACGGCGAAGGAAAAACTGGAGGACATTAAAAGTTGGCAAGAATGCAAAATAAAAATAAAGATGCTGAATACACAAAACAGAAATACAATGGAATAAAGAGGAAAAAGGTTGCAGGAAATAAAAACAAAACACAAAATACTCGAGCGAAAAAGAAAGACAGGAGGGAAGGAAGTGTTAGGGTTAGGGAGCTGGAAGAATCAGAAGAAAAGAAAAAAGAGAAAAGGAAGACACTATAACGGTATCGAAACTTCTTTTGGAAATCCCCTTCCTCCACCCCAGGGAGCCTGCCGGTCCCAAGCCCGATAAAGGAAGAGGGCTAAGCTTGGTGCTCGCAGTTTCAGCCCATAAAACACTCTTGCTACAGAAACTACATCTACATCAGTACCACACTGAGAGCCTGGACAGGAAGATCCCTCTTAGGTGGGGCCGAGAAGTCTTGGTGAAAGCCTTCGGGAAGTCAGCTCGCCGACATATCCTCTTCGGATAAAGAGCACAGAATAGGAAAGCACGGCGTGGGCACCTGCAAAGATAATGGCGAGCTGTTGACAAAACTTTTGTTTGTTCAATGGCCTTGTAGTCGTAGGCACAGAATTTGGACACAGGATCATTCAAAAGACAAAACGGAAATACAGAAAACCACATCACCATCAATCAACTGTTGAAAAGATATCTGTTTGATGTCAGGGTAAGGCATGGAGCAGATGCAGCTCCGGACCACCATTTCCTTGTGGCAACCATCAAGATCAAGCTGAGGTCCTTCCCTGACTCATCAGGGAGATGGCACCAAAAATTTAAAGTGCAGTTTCTGACAGATCACAGGAAACCAGAGAAGTTCAAATGTGGAGCCAATACAGATTTGATGAACTGGAGGGACTCTTTCAAGAAACAAAGGCCAGCAGCTGGACAGGATTACTGGAGACCTTGAAGACAATTGCACATGTGTTCTTGGAAAGAAACACGGCTTGTCACAAACACCACCATCAGGATTAAGATATTCATCAACATATGTCTTCGCCGCATCCTCAATATAAGATGGCCCAAAAAGATCTCCAAGAAGACAATTAAGAAAGAAGCAACCAGGAGCCTGCCTACCAAGACACCAAGAAGCAGAAGTGGGGCTGGATTGCTAACGAGACAAGCTCTGGACTGCAACCCACAAGGGAAGCGCAGGGTTGGGAGACCAAGAAAGACAAGGAGATCGGTCCACGGAGAGGCAGCCAGGATGACATGGACCCGACAGCAGAAGGACGTCCAGTACCGGATCCGCTGGCGTGGTGTGGTTTAGTATGATCCACTGGGAGCAAACAGGACTAAGAAGAATACTATCGGTGACGAGGTATTTAATATTGAACTAAGAAAAGGAAAGAGAGATTACGTCTATCCACAGTGCTAGTGTTTGTCTTCAGGATACAGATTCTCTACTGCCTAATGCTGGGAGTTTCAATGGAGACCTAATCGGGTTTTTTCTTCAAACACCATGACAGGTGTCTCTCCACGAACACGATGCCGGGTTCTGGCTACATGATGATGTCGGGTGTTCGATGTACTGTGTAATACCATTTCTACAAACACAATTCCAATTGTTCTCTTTAGCACAAGGTCTGGTGCCTCTCTACAGCAACATTCACGGCGTTCATCTACATTCCCACCGATACCTGTTTTCTGTGTTTTTTATTTGTTGCCTTCATTTTGAGCCACGTTTTCCCCAAGAAAAGGAGTAGAATCAGTAGATGGTGGCGTTACTAACCGAAGAACTAGACTATTCTTTCTCTATTCCTAATATAATAACCGTGCAGAGAATATTCCACTCTGATCGCCAATTCAACGCCGTGTCCTTCCGATGCGCTGAATTCTGCCAGGAAGAAAAAAGAACATCTTTCCCCTCTCTCTCCACAGATAATGCAATAACCGTGCAGCGTCTGCTCATTATACAGATTTACATTCCTATTTCACGGACATTCAGTTGGCAGCAAACTGAGTCTGCTCCAGGAAGCGAACGCACAACCACTGCTCCCCCTCCCCATTATTTACACCTTGTCACCTCTTTGATGTCCTTGCTGCTCCATAGGTGGCAAAGTGGTTTAAAAAGGAAATGTTTCTGTGTTGAGATTGTTGTTATGCTTGGTGGAGCTATTTGGTTTTGTTTTCCTGGTGTATTTTTCTATGGAATTTGCGGATTTCGAAAATGAGGAATGCATCGCCATCGTGACAGGGGCAACGTGACTCACAAAGTTGTTGACAAAATATAAGTAGACCTTAATGCTTACAGATTGTACAGTTCTAGTTTCCACGACAGTGCACATTCACAATAGTCTGTCTATACATAAAAAAGGTTGTCTATTCATAGAATAAAAACTGAAATGGAAAATTCTCCATAGTACACTATCGTAGGATTGTAACTTAAACAAATTACAGGACAAATCAAAGCGTGACACATTCAAACATGTATACTAAATCATAATATTACAATAATATTATCAATAAAATAATAGTTTTTCCACTCTGAGGTAAGCTGAATGCACTGTACATAAAAAAGTACAAAGAAAAAACCCAAAGAGCTAAAGCAAAAAAACAAAACAAAACAAAACAAAAAACAGAACAAACAAACACAAACAAACCACACACACATAGACAACAGTGAACGGATAAATTCCTGGTGAACATGAACAAAGAGTATAGACTAAGATGATCGGTTGAAGAGTAAGCGGCAGAGTTTGCTGAATCATAAAAAAATAATTTTCAAAGAGGTGGGTTTTGAACTCCGAACGTCACAGTTGCATTGGCAGAGAATTCCAAACGGTATAAATTCTGCCAATTCTTTTATTTTCTTAAATGATAAGAAAGCGATAACACATCATTATCAACAGAAAATTGATGAGCAGTTTCATCTTTTCAGATAACACGTGAGATGCCAAAGCACACTAATTTGCCAACACACCGGAGGTTTATTTTGGCGAAATAATAACATTGCACATCTCCTAGACTGCTGCCCTCCAACGAGGTGCATGCAATTACTTCAACACTCGAGGAGGTTTCATCAGGCAGGCCATGCTGATATTTCATACATTCTTTCTTCCCCCAGACAATTTTTATGGTTGAGGCGACCGCGTTTCCGCTGGAGTTAAATAGTGGTTTTCGTCCTGGAAATGTCGGGAACCCGCCGAGAGAAACCGCAGACCAGAGAAACAGAAGGATGGTGTGAGCATCACCAAAGGGGTTTAGGTGGGAGGATGGAGGCTGGCAACAAGAGGGGAAGAAGATTTAGCGAGAGTGCGGGGCTAGAATAAAGACTCTCAAGGTATTAAATATGTCCAGGAGGTCGCCATGGGAAATGCATCCTGGGATAGCCACGGGGGTGTTTCTGATTGGACAGCCGCAATTCTGTTTGATGGACAGGCGGTTCGCTATCCTCTTTTTTTATAAATGTAATCAGAAGTCGTAGCCCAGAGCAATTTACTTGGAAAAAAGACTCAAAAGGACATGTTAGCTGTGGGCAGAACAATTTGAAGTAACGCATCTGTCTGTATGCTTCTATTTATGTATCCGTGCGACTGCGTGTTTGCTTGTTTGTCTGTCTGTGGGTGTGAGTGTTGGGGAGGAGAGATCTATATAAAATGAATGTATATTGGAGGGTTGCATGTATGGCTATACTAAATTTTATCAACAATATCTGAGCGTTTGTTTTTTTCTTAACTCTTTACAATTCGCCCGAATAGTCACTGTGCTCCTAATCTCCTTTTTCTTTCTGCGTCATCATCTTCATCATCATCATCACCATCATCATCATCATCATCTTCATCATCGTCACCATCTTCATCATCGCACAGCAGCTGATACCGTCTGCCTCCGCAACTCCTGCACCAGACTCGGGTACAGCTGGCCAGTGCCCCTCCCTACACAGGTCCTCATCTTTAAAATACTTTCCACTCCATCATTCTGCCTCTTTGAACAGCAGCTCTTTGAACAACACTCACCACTGTCTCTTTGAAACATCTCAGAACCAACCCTTAAAAAGATTTTAGTATTTGCAAGCAATTCACCCGAACAGCGCTTTGAACTGTTTGGCTGTCTATGTGTTTACTAGTCTAGTGGAAAATATTCGGAAAAGCAAGTTCACTTACCAACAAACTTTTAACCAAAAGTTTAAGATCAAGCTTTGGGAATTTTTTGAAAAAAATAAATTATATTTATTATCGGAGATTATTTGACAGGGTGGGTGTGGGTAGGTGGGTGTAGCAAACAGAAGTTTTAGCCTGCAACTTTAAACGTGAGAGTAATCCAAAACATTTGTGGACGTAATTGAGTTTGGGAACGGGTAGGTGCAGTGTAGATGCTTACAGTGCCAAGGGTTAATGGCGAGTCACGTGATCTACTGGGGTGTAAAGTACCCTCTCAGAGACCAGGACACTCGGTGGCTGGCACTGGGTCGCAGCTGCCTCCAGTGATGGAGACTCTCGTCCTCAGACACTTGATGGCGGGGACTCTCCCTCACGGTGCTCCACAGAAGGTCAAAGGGTACTCAGGCGGGTACAGACAAGGGAGGCTGTCCGACTAGGATGGATCGTATTGATATATGCACTGATCTTTGCGATGCCGAGGTCAGGTCAGTAGATTCAACAAGAAAAGGTCGCTACAATGAAAGAACGTGTTTTTTTTTTAAATGTCTGCACCACTTTCACATCGCCACCTCCATCACCATTACCACAACCACTTCTTCTTTCTCTTCTTTCCTAGATCTTTCTTTTCATCATCGAAGATAATGTAGGCTATTATGCTGCAGAGTGTGGTAAAAGTTTGTGATTTCCAGTAAACACAGTTAGTCCAGACACACAAAACTCTTCAAAACTTTTACCAGAAAAGTGAAATGCTACACTTCGAACCAAAGTTGTAAACATTAATTGGACTCCCACCTTTTGTAGTTGTCTTCTAGCGTTTTTGCGAGACACAACAGGGAATGATACTGTTGCTCTAAAGACTTTAGAAAGCCTAGACGATAAGGACGATAAAACTCCATCCTGTCGAGACGAGCCAGTTATTTTTAGCAATTTACTCTTTAATCTGCAGCAGACGCCAGACGCCGTGCAGTTGATGATGCTCAGCCCCTTACAGCTACTAGTCGTCCCTCCATCAGGCCTCACGATTGCTTTCTGTAGATGCAGATTATCAAAGACTGGTTTAAAGCACACAAAACTAATTTAAAATCAATTTTAATTAAATTGGGTTTCCTTAATTTGGTTGTGTTCACTTTTTAGGCAAAACTAAACATAACACATATATACATGTGTAAGAGCACGCCTTCATTGGTGGGACAGAAGCTCAATCCTCCTCTTCCTCCTCCTCCTCCTCCTCCTCCTCGTCCTCCTCATCATCATCCGTAATTTCGCAAAATTAAAATAATTCCATTTAAAGAGGATAGAACTGGAAAGTATCGTGGGGTTGGTGCAGAGGTATCTTGGGTACCTCCTTCAAATCCATTTTGTTTGAATTAATTGTTTTCGAGTGACAGGGTTGAGTGAGTAAAGAAAAGAGGTCTGTCTGCGTGTGTGTTTGTTGGTGTGTGTGTGTAAAGGGGGGAAGGGAGAAGGTTCATTGTATCACTACGCGTATGCTTTAGCCATCAGCCATCGTCGCATTATCTGTTTTGGAAAAGCAAGTCCCAAGGCTTGGTGTGCCAGACTGGAAAGAAAGCAATCAAACGAGTTCATCACCCATTGCCCGCGGTGACTGTACCCCACTCACCTCTGTCTCAACAATTTCAAAACAAAAAAGTGCCGGCAGCCATCTTCGACATGACCAGGAACCGAATCTTTAGCTCCAGAGACCAGCCCAGCTCCTTACAAAAGTCTTGTTATCTCCCCTTCTCTCCCCCCAGTTCCGATTTCCTGTCCGGAGGAGAAAGGCAAGACCTTCACTGCGCACCAGCGGGTTTCACACTTCCGGTGACAGATGAGTGACGTAAGACTTGCGTGCTACGCCGCTGTGGTCAGAGTCCCCCATGACGTTGGTGGTGACGCTGAGCGTTATTAGTTCAAGTCACAGGAACTTTTCTTGGCTTGTACGCATGCGCGATCAAATGAATGGGTGCTATGCACTCTCTGACACACCTTTAGCAGAGACACAAGCCACGAGCACGCTAGCAAACACAAAGTAAGAGATAGAGAGAATGTAAAGTATTAATCTGTCTCTGACATACTCAGGCACCAAACATGAATGATAGACAGAGACAGTGTAGAGCTACATATGTAGCTAAAACCATCCTAGATAAAGTAAATGTTTTTGAACTGTTGATACTTTCTGTTACAGTTGCTGTCGTCGTGGCCTTCTTTATGTGCTGGGCTCCGTTCCACGCTCAGCGGTTGATGACGTTGTACATTGAGCAGGCCCAGTGGACACCGGAACTCCTGACAGTTCAAAGTCACCTCTTCTACGTTTCAGGTAACAACGAGTGCCAGGAATAGTGATGGTCATGACGACGATGACGATGATGACGATGATGAGAACTTGATTATCCTTGTGACGTGGGAGAGATTAAATTACCTGCGCACCCATGCACGTGCAGCAAGAAGAATGTATGTCCGAGGAGACGTATACCTGTGTGCGTGAAGAGCATGAATAGAGTGTGTGTTCAGCTACCCGTGTCAGGCTGGGTAGTCCACCTTTGTTTACCTGGTAGACCGACTGCAGATAAGAGCAGATAAACAAGCAGGTGTTAATAGAATTAATTTACTTCCTTTGTTCAGTCTTTTAGTTATTGAGAATTTATTCTTATAGAAATGAGAAATGAAGGATGTAAAACCACTCGGCGAAAAAAACTTACGATTTCCTCTGTCTGTCTGCCTGCCTGCCTGCCTGCCTGCCTGCCTGTCTGTCTGTCTGTCTGTCTGTCTGTCTGTCAACAGGTATACCAAAAAAGTAAACGTTTTGTGGTTACGATCTGAATAAAATATTTTTGTTTGTGTGCGTGTTCAGCTGCGCAATTATAATTTAATCAAAGCACAACAAAAGCCGCCCCTGACTGAACCCTTTCCGTGTCGCTAGCCAGTAGCACGCAATATCATACACACCAATAATATTAAAATAATTTTTCCCGTTTTTCTCTGGCCTGTTTGAAGAGTAATAATGATAAGAAAAGAATGTGAAACTAATTACTCATTTTGGAGATGATATTGAAATTTTTACACGCCCTCTCTCTTACACGGACACACGCACATCTAATAAGAATCTGGTTTTTGCATTCTTAGTCTTCTTATATTTACCTTCTCTTTCCGATTTCTATTTTTTTTTCCTCAGCTATTTCTTCTTTCAGATTTCCGTTATAAAATAATAATAAAATAAATAATAAAAATAATTAAAAAAAAAATAAAAACAACAATGCGCTTTTTCAAATTTTCGTTTTTTTACTGTCATCTATATTTGACGATGCTATTTATCGTCCCCACCTCATGGCAAACCTTTAACAAAAAACGGATTTTTTACAGCTCGCTAACTCTAAGTGTTAAGAAATGATAATCATAAAAGTAGTAAATTTCTGAAATTATTTTGTTTTTAAGATTTTTGTGGTCCTTCAAGAGAGGTAGGCTAACAAGTTTTTTGTGTTAACAATTTTTTTTACTTTTTTCCTACAAGGTTTTTTTTTATTTTAAATATATGATTTTTTTTGTAATTTGTTCTGTTAATTTTTACACCCTGTTTGAATTTTCTTGCAAATTTCGTTTAATTTACTTCTTTTGCTAGATTCGTGTTTTTGAAAAAAAAAGTACAGGACTCTGTGGAGTAAAGAGTTCACACTTGAGTTTCATTTCCTGCTGGTCAGGACTTTGGGTTGGGAGAAGATGTAATGTATTGATATGTAATGCCGTGCGTCCATTACTTGCAAGAGATCAATAGCCACCGCGAAATAACTGTGATAAGGTTTCATTGCCACCTTCACATGTGATCGGGTACAAAGCTGTGACCTCACGGTGAGTCGTTAGAAGCAAGGGATCTCAGGAGAAATCTGTTCCTATCGACAGGCAAATTCCAGGAAATCAAATCTCGAGCGTTCACGCGAGAACGAGGCCGCACGCGCACCACTGAGTGACGTACACCGGAAGGCACGCACATAGTTCAAAAGTCTATTTTCTTCCCCCAAAATTGCTCTAAAGTATTTACTTCTCATTTTATATTTTCACCGCCGTGTCCAGGAAAGATTTATGGGAATAGTTTCAGACATAATAGCGATGTGTTTAGGATATTTATTCTCCTGTTATAGAAAATTTTCGAGTGAATTGCCTCGCGCTTGCCTTTGGAAGTTTCTTTAATGTTGTTTGCTGGAACGCAACATTTTTCTCTCCGGAAAAACTCTAAAGAAAACAAAAATAGAGCTGTCTTTATTGTTTTGGAGAACATTGTCGGAATCATGAACGCTAAAAGAAAAGTTTCCAGTTTCTTGCTCTGACACCGTAAGATGAGAAAAAGAACCTTTGTAAGATTGTGTGCCCTTTAGACGACCTTCTTAACACGATAGATAGATGGTTTCATATGTATGTGATACTGGTCACAAGACAAATTTATGATGTCGATTAATTACAAAAAATTAAAGAAACCCCTAAAAGTACATTTGAAACGCTGCTGTACTTCTTTTAGAGAAAGGCGGTCGATTATGAAAATGAAATCATCAAATGTTAAAAATGCCGCATCTAAACCTATCAACTCTTTCAGTAATTAAACGCATTTTGAGAAATATTAAGAAATGTTTTTTTCACGATTGATTACGAAACAAGAAAGAGGATTTGCATACGAAGGCAATTCACAAAGTAACGTGGATGGGACGCAGGATTTCGATCTCGTCCAGAGCATTGAGTTTGGTTTTTATATTTTCTTTGTTGTCGTGGCTGGACGTGAACTTCAAACGAAATTGGATGGCATGTTAGGATGAACACTGCTGCGCTCTTCCGCTGACATGTCTCGAGAAAAATGTTGGTTAACTCGCTAATTCAGTTTTAACTCCTTCGACATGACAAAGCATGTGCGTTGCCTGCAAAGACTAGACACTATTCCTACGAAAGACTACTTCTACCCATGTGGAAGCTTAGCATAGTGATATGATGATAGTCACTTAATAACTAAGTTAAGACCACACATCTTCGAGAAATAACTGTAAAAGTTTAAACACCTTTAGTCAGGTGGCCACAAAGACAGTCCATACAATGTAGGCTAACTTGTAACCGTAAATTAACTTTAAAAAATAATGAGACGCAGCAGCGGATGTGGTACAAGGGAGATAATGGACAAGAAGACAGATGCATGACTTACGTTTCTTCGATTTAATAATCACCTTTACTTACTAATGGTTGAGAGCAAAGAAGGGGAAAAAAAAAGCTTTTATTCAGTTATGCAGGGTGGATTTTGAAGATTCGTGTCGAGGTGATAGGACAGACTAGACCTCAGCCACAACAAAAATTTTACTGACATTAGCACGCAGTCACGCGCGTGTCTGTCCCTGAAGCCTACTACACGATTCTAATTTAATAAAATCCTGCAACTTTTACGAGATTGGTTTTAATGGAGACTGGTGCTCTGATTTAATCCCTCTCTTACTCCCATACTTTCTCTCTTTCTTTCTCTCACACACAATCTCACTCTCCACTCATTTTGTCTTTATTTCCTTTCTCCCTCCTAAACCTTTTTTTAATCTCTCCCTCTGTCCCACTCTCTGGTGTTATTTTTTTTCTTGTTCTTTTTCTTTAAATGTTCTTTATGTTTTCCTTTCTTTGTTTCCCCCACCCCACCCAGCATGCCTCGTTGTTTGGATTTTTCTTTTGTCCTCTCTGTGTCTCTCTTGATTTGCTGCGAGGATAAAGACCTCGCATTCCCTGGAGGACAAAGAAAATGTCAAGAATTACGTGGACGTGCAAAGACCTGAACTATCTTTATCTGTTGACCGATTACCCGACAACCTACCAGCAGGATGCTGTTGTGGGGCTGTGGTGTAGCTTGAGCTACATTTCACGCTTACACAGACCCCACATCTAAAGTCGTTTGCTACTACAAAAAATATAAAACTCTGGGGATAAGTAGATACATTGTTATGATCCACGTAAAACGTTTCTATTTTAAACTCTTTATACTAGCCAGACCTCCTTTCCTCAAGATTTCAAAGCTGCAAAATGTTGTTCAGGACAAACTTAGAAGTTCGGTACTGAGCAGGTAAAATGTCGAACGTTTGGAAAGTTGCTTGTGTAGATAACAGGAAAACAGGAAGAACATTAGAGACACTAAAAGTTTGGTCAACAAACTTAAGTGCAAACACAACAGAAGAATAAAAAGTGAAGTCGCCCCCTCACCGTTTGAGGTCATTGGGTTGGAGGGAGGTGGTAAGGTCGTATAAACTACACTTCTTCGCGGCCACATTTTATGAGGATGGTTATATCTCTCTTTCTCTCGCTGTCTTACCTTTCCCAACCCTCTATGGTGGCAAGTACTCATTCCAGACCGCTGGGGGTTAATGGCGGGAGGGGGAGGTCGCTGCGCCGCACGGGAATAGAACCGGCGCTCCTTCCGGTGCCAACGTTAGTCCTCTAAACACTCGACTATCCGTTTCCCCAACGGAATAGAGAACAAGAGAAAAAGAAGAGGAAGAATAATTTACAGACAATAGAAAAAAAAGAAGAAAAGATAGAGATGGAGAGAGAAAAAAAAAAAAAAACGAAGAAGAAGCTTAAGAATTGAGGGGTGGGGATAGAAGGAGGAGGAAAAAGAAGAATAGATGAAGACATAGATAATGGAAAACGCAGGCGAGGTAATGGTGGAGAACTCATTTACAGTCCTATTTATAGCACCGGGATCACATGAGCTGTTGTGTATTTATAGTAACAACGTCTGTCACACCCGCTCGCAAATTACTCGCAGGCAACAGTTCGTTATTTCTGAGATGGATGCAATTGTCTAAAATAACAATCACCTTCGGTTTCTCGCCAAAGACGCCTGCACAAGCACTTACCTATGTTTACGGGCGACAACAACACTTTCAAAGCTACAGAAAAATAGCCTACAATCGTTCTCCTCAGCCCACCCACTCACGAGGCTAATGGACAAAGCATTTTCCACGTGGACATCAGAGATTATTAGTTGTTAATACCAACGCCATTACGAGCGAAACACTCCGAAGCATCGTGCGGTTTTAAAGTTTTGTTTGTTTGTTTTTGTTTTTGTTTGTTTTTTGCATAAGTTGGCGTACTTCCCTGTAGAGATATTTGCATTAAGCGCCAGCATGGTAAAAAGTTTGTTTCAAAGTTTTCAAAACTTAACACTTGTTAAAACACAAAGTTTTAATTAATAACTGTTTTTGGATATTAATAAAACACGTGACCTTATCCCTACAGATTCGTCTACTCGCCACTTGTCTGTCTGATAAGTGAAGCGCAGCTGCTTCCGTCATCAAAGTAGTTTTGTCAGTAAAAGAAAGAGCAGTAGAAAAGACCTCATCTCTCATCATGTGTGTAAAATGTTAATATGCAATTAATATTTTATTAATATACAATTATAGGCATTTCAGGAAGGAACGAGAACCCTCATTAATGCATGTTATATTGGCATATATATATATATGGATATTGGCATTGTCTTTCTTCATTTGTCAAGTGTAATTATCCTCAGTGCAAGATTTCAAAACCTAATGACAGGACTGAGTGTGTGTATGTGTTTGTGTGTGTGTGTGTGTGTTTGCGTGTCTGTGTCTGTGTGTGTGTTTGCCTATGTGTGCAGGTGTCTTGTACTTCCTGAGCTCCACCGTCAACCCCATCCTGTACAACCTGCTGTCCCGTAAGTTCCGGCGGGCCTTCAAGCGGACCTTTGTGCCGCTGCATCCTCAACATCGACTCCCTGCCCGCCTTCTACAAGCTGAAAGCCAAGTTCATCGGCCGCAACAGTCACGTGACTTCGCGGCCCAGCGGGCCAGACGACCGCTGCTACCTGCACGCCGCAGGCAAGAACGCTCACGTGGCCAAGTTCTCCGCCATGCCCGCTGGCTGCCCGGCCAACCGTGGCGGCGGGCGGGTCACGGGTCACGGCCACATCCCCTCCACGAAGGAGTCGTTCGTCAAGATGTCGGCCACGAAGCAGGCTTCTTACTACAGCTTCGTGTCCAGCGGCGAGCATCCGCATTCTGACGGTCGTCTGCTGGAACTGTGTCGTCACAAGTACTGTTCGAGTCGCCGGGCCAACAACAACCAGGCATGTGCGCCGCCTAGCGATGGCACGCCGTGGGAGCTAGGGGGAGATCACTGCCGCTTACAGTGTGATGTCATATCCGGATGTGATACCCAGGCGGCACTTCACCGAGCTGCGCAGCTACGGGCATAACCGTTCCATGGAGGATATTTTTAGCTGTGAACGTGTGAGAGATGTTAGCGCCCTCTGAGGGTTTCCAGCCAGCGGCAGTATCTGCTTACGAGTACTTGCTTGAGAAGTGCTGTTCAAGCCATTACGGAAGATACTTAAGGCACTTAGGGGTCGGTGAGATGCGGCCTCTCTGAAGCACTTGTTTGAAGAGTTCCTGCACGCATCTTTGACCTTTGTAGAACGTATTTTTAGGTATTTGAAAGCTTCAAAAGCATCTACAGGTAAAGCAAAAATGTTCACGACGTCAGATTAGGTTTCGTGATCACCTTCTTCGTCAGATTCTTATCCTCGAACCTCGTCTAATAAGAGAAAAATTCTAGATATGCCCTTTAAATAAACATCAATCCCTACCTAGTGCTTAGATGTGAAGTAAAGAATGTGTTTGAATATCTGACCATAAATGATGGGAAATATACCTAATGGATTACTTTAAAATTGTCTTCTTTGAGTTCATCCGTTCTGGATCACATTTGCGAAGGAAAAAGAGGATCTTGCTTTTGGAAAGTCAGTTATTTCTCACCAAGTCTGTGGTTTACATCTTGTAGGACACATAGGCTTCCTTCGAGACTTGACGCTGGGGAACCGGAAGTCCTCAAAGAAGACTCGAATGGCATCGCTCGAGAGATAAAGAGAAACAATGTTGCAATTCGTGAATCCAGTGGCAACTCTCGACAAACTATTGCCGACTATGGACAAACCAGTGGCGACTTTTGACAAATAATTGTCGACTCTGGACAAACCTCCTTGAAACCCTCTCTGAAGACATCAGCAGAAATGTTCAGTTTACTCCGAGTCAGGATTCTCACTGGCATTTTCGTGGACTGCCAAGATAAGATGGAACATGTGTTCAAATGGTTCCGTTATGTGTTTGTAAACAAGACTGCACTCCTTGCCATGGCATTCAAATCTGTTATGTTGCTCAAAATGACGGACTTCCTACTCAAGATCGTGCACAAATAGTTTGTTGTTGTGTTGTTTGTTGACAAATGGCTAATCTAGCTTTTATGTATGTTGTACGTCGCAAGGCTGACAAGCAAAATCGTTGAAAATGTAAAGACATTGGATATATATATATAAATAAATAATATTAGATTTCTTGAGTGTGTTTAAACTTTTATACTTACACTTCCATAAACGCCTTGCGAGACTTTAAAGAGTTTTCTTACTGTGATTTTAGATGGGTCCTAATAGCCTGAGAGTATTATTCTTGTACAGAGAGGAAACATTTATTGAACAAAGTAAAAAAGTTGGTCTGGAGGATGTCCTAAAGTCGGACAATATTTGGATATTTAGAGTTTATACTCAGCCTTGACAGAAGCTGTTTATTTAAAACCCTTCTTTGATTATGTTATTTTTTAAATGGCATGCACCAACCTTCTCTCAGTTAATCGGTCACAAGGTTGTTATTGTCATCACAGTGTGGCTCGTTGAGTTTTCAGTATTCGTCAGGATCACGTTCGCCGCCTTTCAGATTGAAAAAAGAGTTGCATGGCATGTGTGTTTGCGTGTGTGTGTGTGTGTGTGTGTGTGTGTGTGTGTGTGTGTGTGTGTGTGTGTGTGTGTGTGTGTGTGTGTGTGTGTGTGTGTGTGTGTGTGTGTGTGTGTGTGTGTGTGTGTGTGTGTGAGTGTGTTTGAGTGTGTATGTGTGTGTGAGTGTGAGTGTGAGTGTGTGTGTGGGAGAGAGGGCATGCCTCATGTTTGAGTGATACTTGTTACATTTCTGGCGGCTGAAGTACAAGACGCGGGTAGAGACAATATCACGTTTATGGAGCTTTTATTCTTTACTACCTAGAAACCACTACTGTTAGTACAACTGGTTCTGCTGCTGCTAATGCTGCTACCAACATGATAATAAAATCATTACGGTCATGATGGTAATGACTGAGGATGAACTCGAATGAATGACTATACTATAGACACTGCTCTGTAGTCGCCGTTGTGAAGTAATGGACACAAGTGTGGTCAGAGAGAAAGTTAATTGAAGAAAAATGTGAAATTTTATTTAGTAAAAATGAAAATCTGGTTTAGTGTATTATTTGTGTGTGTGTGCGCGCGCATGCGTTTGTGGGAATGTAGGTGTAATGTAAAGGTTACAATACGAATGTTAATAATACAAGTGCTTTATAAACAGCTTTCATATTGAGTAGCTACATTATTGTGTGAAAGTCTTGTTATGATGAATTTTGTATTGGTATTTATCTATGATGTATCGCTACTACAAAGGAAAGCATTGTGCTGTGCTGTATGATACTAGAGTACAATATACTTTAAACACACCTACCCATGAATACACTCACTCAGTCTCACCCACCTACCCACTTTTCACAGCACTCAAGAAATAGTTCATAAGCTTAGTTTCTTGCTCTTAACGTATTAAGAATTTAGTTTTGTGTCCGTGCAAAGCCTTTCAATGTACATTTCCTCTTGCCATTATTTAAATATGAATGTCTTATGAAAATCGTTATTTAATAAAAGTTTCATTCTCATTTTTCGAACTGTTTCATTACTTATATCGCATTTTTTAGTTTAAACTTTATTTGTTCTTCTACTTTATTCCCTGTTTTGTGTCAGACCGAAATTTCATGACCTTTTAATGAAATTTATATTCCGTACTTTGCATACACATTTCTGTTGATTTACAAATTTCTGAGAAAGAAGACACCTTGTTTAAACGTATTTACTATGTGCAGTTATTGGAAAATGCAAATGTTTTGCTGAAATATTATTCCCGATGCAAATCTTCAATTTCTGTATCTGTTTCGTTTAATATGACACAAACTTTTCCAAAACATTTTTTTTTCAATTGCAACAACTAACATTAAAAAAAAATAATAATACGAAAAATTTACAAACTTGTAAAAACAATTGTGTCCCGAAACTTTGATTTCTGCCTTCCGAACGTAAACGAGAAATGAAGCTGTTTCAAGAAAACTGTGGCAGAGTGGTCCAGCTTCAAATTTTGCGACGGAAATTTCACTTTGAGGGAAGCTGAGCCCCGGGCACGTGCGCTGGTGGCTGCTGATGGCTTCCTGCATGCGACAATGTGCACGCGTTCAACCTTTGTGACAAGGAAGCATGTCAAATAGTTGGGTTTTAAACACGATGAAATTGCTTCTTGATACAAAAAAAATTTCTGAAATTTGTGAATGTTGCTAGAAGCGAAATACAACTTTTGTAAGTTATCTCAGGCTCAACCTTTCACGGGTCAGTTGTTCCTCCTTTCTTCCCCCGCCTATGAGGAGGTGCTCAGTCTCTAATGACATGGTGAAGATCGCCAATCAGCAAACAAGATAATTTTATTTTTCTATGAAGTCAGATAAAGGGCCAGCATGTCACCAAGTGCTGGAGCTCCGCGTCCCAGATCCACACTTTCCACATCAAATATGAATTAACCACTTGAGCTGAACTCAAAAATAAAGCATACCCTTGAAGAATATGGTTATAATATTTGAGTTTATTGCTTGGAAAATTCTGAACTTATCTTGAAGATGAAGTTCGTAAGGAGTAAGTTTATTGCTCAATTCCAAAATTGCCTGGCAGCAGTTCTCCCTCCTTTCAGACTCCTCAACCATTTTACCTGACATTTCTGAGTGGGCATAAAGCAGAGTTCTTGAAGAAATGAGAGTTGAAAACAACTTTATATCTTGTGGGACCCTTTCTTTTGAAGGCAGTTCCTTAATCAGGCACAATTAATTAATGTGAGTTAGGATCCTCTCACATACACATGTACCCTTAACCAATAAAACCGATCCACAGGGATCGCTTTAAAATGTAATATATTAGAGACAAAAAAAAAAAAAAATTACAAGAACCTGACAGTTATGTCTGCCACGATCTCTCGTTGTCTCATTGTGTCTTTTAGCATCTGCTGTCTCAAGTGAAGACAGATTTAAGGGTTACATGGGCTGCTTTCTTTATTTTAAAAAAATTTTCTACCTGAATTTACAGATTCGCAAACTTTGTAACAAAATCTGCAGACAGCGCCATCTACACGTGTTACATGCGAGTGTTGCTTGTGTGTGTGTGTGTGTGTGTATTTTTTAAAACTCTTTTTTGGAACACGATCTTTCCGGTCAATGATCACTCCACACTTTGATGACCAGCAAAAATAAACATCTTCAAGTGCTTTAAGGTCTTTGAGATCTTTTTACTCAATGCTTCTTTCTAACATGTTCATCAGACCCCAAAATAATCAGCCCTTGAGATTAATGGAAGGCGGGATAATTGGATTACAAAGTTTCGAAAAGTTGATAGCTTAAAAAAAAAAAAAAAGACTCAGCTGAAAATTATTTTCTTTAAATTTCAGGTTTTTTGAGCACATGATTATACCATTTTATTAGAATTACTGAAGCGATTTCGTCATATTACATATTTCAGAAAAGATGTGAATATGGATAGGAAGAATGAAAAAACGATTTGGAAAGCAGAAAGGAGCTAAAAAGGCTTCACAAAATGAACAAAATGGGTTTTTTTCTTCACGAAAAGGACACAGACTGAAGATGTGGTGAAGTTTCTTGCTCGTGATG
Source organism: Pomacea canaliculata (assembly GCF_003073045.1). Taxonomy (NCBI): domain Eukaryota; kingdom Metazoa; phylum Mollusca; class Gastropoda; order Architaenioglossa; family Ampullariidae; genus Pomacea; species Pomacea canaliculata. The sequence goes on from NC_037595.1 coordinate 9,107,933, forward strand.
TCAGCAAAGGTCATACAGGATGTCAGCACAACCTTCGATGAATCATCCGTAATCACAAGATTAAAACAAAAACTCAGAATTTTGCGCGCAACAAAGTCAGTTTTGCTTGATAATACATTGGTTTCTTAGCAATAACACCACAGGATTGTCCAGAAGTCAGATGGACCATGTAACTCGCATCATTCATGCTTAGGAGAAAAAACTTGCATGAGGCGCGTGCGCTGTTGGGTTTATAGGACATCACGTGATACACACACTATTTCACGTGCCTCTGCCGCTTTTTACACACCTGTCTTCTTCTTGTTTCATAATGTAAGCTGAAAAACGACATAATAACTTCACAATGCTCTGTCGTTCATGAAGCCCACTTAGTGTCTGATTAACCCTCTTAGCACGACATAGAAATATGAATATTACAAAGACTGGCTAATAACTGAAGACAGTTGGTGAATTTTGCTTTTTTATTATTGCTGATCGCATTTTAACATTAGACAAAAAAAACCTGTACATTTTTAGAAATTTTGAAAACTTGAACTTTGAGATCAGTTACTGAAGATCTGTCAGTTGGAAACTCAATGAGTTTTTTGTCTGTACAGATAACATCTATTTTATTATTATTAACTTTCCCTGCTACTCCCTCAGTCGTAAGGAGGAGCACCTGGTATTTCAAGTAAGGGAAATGGTTACCTATAATTATAGTCTTTATTACATACTGCAACGACTGAAATCTCAGGTGTAAAATAGAAATTGAGAGGGAGAGAGAGAGAGAGAGTAACCTTCATATTTAGACATGTTCACCTCACGTTTGCCTTAAGGTTATTTCTTTATCTCTCTCCCATTCTCAAAATCCTCTTACTCTACCTCACCAAGATGAAATGAATAAAAAAAGAAAGCAAGAAGAGGCAGAAGAAGAGGAGTAGTCTCACAGAATTAGCCAACATGGCAATCTGGACGGAGAGCGCCGAGTGCAAAGTTCGCCGAGGGCACTGGGTGGAGAAGACCAAAGTTTGCTGTAAGATTTAGACTTCATTACTTGAGCCGTTGGAAGAGCAAACTACAGACATTAAAAAACAAGGAAATGAGTGCGAGAGAGAGAAAAAAAAGATAGAGAACGTGTTTACGATGAAACAAGAAATGAACCCTGCAATTTGCTATCTGCCGGAGTGAGGATAATTCTTCCTGTAAAAAGGTAATTTTTCTTAAAGAAAAAGGATTCGAAATGAAACAAAAACAAAACACATTCCTTTGAAAAATCTCTCAGACTTCATACCAACCGACCGGTTCTCTCGGAGTGTGCAGTGGCACCAGCTATGAACACAAAACATCGGAGGCAACTCGTCAAACTCGCAAATTGACTTATGACTAGCAACAAGGTCTGCGGCTCTTCCAAACCTATCAGTAGCAGACTGCCAGCTGTGCCTTTCTGTCTCATTGGCACCTGCAGACTGTGTTGCACAGCATCCCAGTCTCCACAGTTCGCTGGCCAAAGGTTTTTACTGGGTCCTGCTGGGACTTGCTGCTGACCTCGGTGCTAGGGGTCAGAGGTGTCCTGCTGTACTCAAAGGCTTGGTTGCTCACCAGAAACATCAATATCATTATCACCATACATTTATACACACGTAAACCCTCACATACAAGATAAACGTTCCACGATTTAGAGGGTAAGTATAAGCATATATCATTAAAGAAACTAATGCACGCATATGTAAATATAAATCTAAACTAATAAAACATAGGTCAACACATCAATGTACAAAAATAACAAACAAACGAACGAACATGTATTAAAATACACATCAAAACATGTTTAGCACAACTAATATGTTTAACATGCATTATGATATTGATGAGGATGGCGACGACGACAATGATGATGAGAGCCTTTCCCCACCAAGAAAGGATGGTTCAAGGCACTAATCTTCATAAAGTTACAGTACAAACTTATCAGTAGGAATCACGCGAGTCTTGAAAATTCATCCACCATTATTTAAATCATGACTGTCTTTCCCTCTCTTTCATTTATTTGCTCGCGCATGCGCACACACACGATCCCACTGTCAGGGTCGCCACGGTGGCGCAGCGGTTAGCGCCCGTCACCAATGCAGTGAGGACTGGATGCTCCTCGGTTCACATCGCTTCTCGCCACGCTGCTGTTTATCTCTGCATGTGGCACATGTTGACAGGGCCGGGTGCTTTGCCGTGATATAGCCTTAATTGCTGTCTCGGCGTAAAACCAATTCCATTTCTAATGTCTAGGCGGTAGTCATGAAGCAGGGACAATGTTACCTCAGGGTTAGTTAGGGGCAGCTTTGCTGGAGCCCTGCCTTTAAAAACAGTTGCAGACCTAGGAGACCAAGGCTAATGTGTAGGCAAGTATCTCTACAAAATTCTTGTGAGGGGAGTAAGTATTGAGTGGGGTAAAACAAACGTGAAAGTAGAAAGGTGGGTGTACTGAAGCACCTCAAGATCATAAATGCGGCATCTGGGCAGTGGATGTTAATGAGACTGCCATCCTTATCACTTAATGAGACCGGCAAAATGGGCTTCCAGAGGAGTATAATATTGTGTCCTCTTATCTGCAGGTTTTCTCCTTAGGGAATGGGAGACAACCAGTGCATCCTGGATGCTGTCCCTCTACCTTAGCTCTGAAGAGTGAGAAGCATTCATTCCTCTACTTACCTGTCTGCGCATGGAGTCCACACACGTCGAGAGCTCTATATGAGTAATAGCTTTAGTCTGATATTACAGTGACTTTTTCATATATTATTTTTTACTTTAAAAATTGTTTTTTTTAAGTTTCACTGTCATTACTGCTTAATAGAAAGCAAAGTTGAAAATTAAAGACTTCCATATCGTGTCAGCTTTCAAAGGGACACACAATAAAGTAAAAAGTGGATATGAATACTCTGCTGAGACAATTAGTTACCTTATCGATCAATATAAAATAATTAAGGCGTTATATTCTGCTGTTTCACTACGGATTGCTTTAAGGCGGGCATGGCTACTTCTTGGCAAAATAATAATGGAAGAGATCAAAGCAGTTTGGAATATTTTTAGTCACAAGTCATGTTATGTTTACTGATTTACCTCCAGTTCTTTTACCTCCACTGCTCAATTTTCAGTGAATGCTGTTGTCTGGGACTGGTTACATCACATATTTCAAACCTTAAGTAATTTGACTTCAAACAGTTTATAGAGAATTCTACTCTAGCAGCACAGGACGCCCAACCCCTGGGTAAAGATGACAGGTTCCATTACTTTCTATAGGACTCCTGTTTCCGGCATTCTGTGCAGCTAAGGTGGACGTACAACTAAAATCTACTTTAATAATAAAAGTTTCATTACCCTAATAAATAGTATGTGTTAAAGCATGAGTTGCAATAAGTAAATTAAATGCAAGACTGTTAATTTATGCGTATATAACTGCAACTTCTTGTTTTAAACAGCAAAATAGATGTTTGTCAATTGTCAATAGTTTTTTTAATACTTCTGAAAATATCAGCTGAAATCCAAACCGTTGAAATAATTTGTTTGTTTGTTTGTTTGTTTGTTTGTTTGTTTTTAGTTCATCTTCGAGTCCTTGTTTGCTTGAAAACACAGTTTCTCTCTGAACCTGATTCTCAGAACCCTGATCATGGCTGTCACCACTGTATTTGCAAGTTTATAACAGCTTCTGGCTGTTTCCAATTTGCAAGAGAAAAACTCTGCAACCTTGCTAAGGCGCCTGCTCACAGTTGTTTGAAAAAGAGTAACTGAATTAGCTTCTTTATAAAAGTTTTGAAGTTTAAATACGTTGTGCAAACGGCCCAGATATTTCCTTCATTGAAGTTTCAAGTCCGTTTTTATTTCATTTCCTCACCTTGTTTTTCTCAACTCGTCGTAGTGAAAGCTACCTCAGCTAAATACTTAAATGGAAAAGCAAGTGTAAGTGTTGGCTATTGTTAGCTCTATTGCAAAACTAAATGAATTCTTTTGGTGCCATTTGAAAGGAGAAGGATTTTACTGGCAGTAGAGTTTGTCCATGTCTTCACACACAGAAGTGAGATATTTACACGATCCCTGATTTTTCCAGAGTGTAACTCAACCGAGAGGAGTCTACTTACATATCTCGTAAACTCTGCTTTTTGACAGAGTGTAAACTTTTCGTACTCTCGCAGACTGCAAACCAGCGATAATTTAAGGATGCGACGATCAGTCGGCAAAACTGCAACAGTTGCAACATCTCTCAATGTCCAATACATCCTCCTACGTCAGTAGTGCGAAAAGTTCGGCTTTTCCAAGGCTAGACTCAGTAAACCTATAAGCTTTTTCCATAGCAACATAAATTTTTATTAGGTTAGTCATAATAAAATGCAAATCTTGAGACGCAAGCCAAGGACTGTCCAGTCCGTGATGTACAAGATACATATCAGTGTATGGCGGTACAGACACGTATGTTGTAGGATGCCGGCCTGTATGAGCGATTTTTCGAGAATTATTCATGATGTGACTTTCACTCAAGTCGATGGTAGACCACTTCCGGTTTGATGTCGGTTGTTGATACGTGAAGTGCTTTTTCGACCATGTCGGACTCTTACAAGATAAAAAAAAATGGATCTTTGATATTTATTTGTACATTAGTGTTTCAGGTCTAGAAATGCCCATCGTTCATCTTTACTTATGTTTGCAAAGGTTGAGCAAATGAAGTTTTGCTGGTAAAAATTCGTTTTGGATTTAATAATGTGCATATGCAAGTATGCTTGTGGGCGTTGCATGTGTGTAGACACCTTGTAAATGCCATTAACTTGTCAGTCAGGAGGAGGTGCAACCACAGAGAATTGCGTGTTAGGAAAAATAGTTTTCTTTTTCTCCAAACCTTCAATTTATAAAATAGTGATATAATAAAGACTTCAAACTGTTGTTTTGATATGCTGTTCATAGGAGCAAAACATATTTGTCTCGCCTATAATTACCAAAAAGGCGGATGGTGGTGACTCACATGACAACAGTGCCAGACAGGCTGGAACTGTAGTCACTGAGTCACTATGCAAACTACAGTTGGACCAGACTTTTCTGGCTAGGGTTTCAGCAAATAGTTTTATATGTCCCGTAAATAATATTATAGATATCAAAATCACCCATGGGGCATTCAGAACTGTGTTTAAGACGAGGTTGGCGGTCATTTTGCAACTCACATTTTTATAGAAAATATTCAGAACTTCAGTATACAAATATATTAAGCATAACGAGCTATTTGACTTGTGTTTCCCTTTAAAGTATAGAGGCAGTGCAATGCCTTGGAACCCAAAAATTCTAGGGAAGTCGATATTTTTCAGCTTTTTTAGAGTTTGACATTCGACTGATTAGGGATCGTCTTACGATCAATCTAAATTTTCTTTGTCTTAGGATTCTGCTTGCTTCTGGTAATGGATATTTTTCTTTGGCTTTCGCCTTATCTTCTTCAGTCAGTGTTGCTATCAAGCATGTCAGCCAGTGCACGAATCAAAAGAGCCCCTCAGGTCATTTACAAACAGTCTGAAGCCTTCGTTGCCCTTTGAAATTGTTTCTTTTTTTCACTTTCCATTAATACAGGTTTAAGACTTCATTCACCAGGATTCTTGGTAAGAATGAATTTTCTATGGGGGATGAAAACGTTGTATTATTTGATTGTATCATACAGAATGTTTGATGGTTTGCTAACAATTTAGTTGAAGCAATGTTAGATTTTTTTGTCAAATTTGTGAGTAGTAGTAAAAAACACGTGTTTTGCTGTAAGTCTCAGTATCAATTCTCTAGCCCTTCTTTAATGTCACAGAAAGCTACAAAAAAAAGAAAAAGAAATTTCAATGTGTGACTAAGGTCTAAGTAAATACTAAATTAATCTTTGTCAGTCATAGTTTCTTTACATTGTTGTTGTTGATGATGACGACGACGACGATGATTATTATTATTACATTTATTCCTCTTGATCCCTCTCTTTCATGAAAGCAAAGTTCTCGTCTTTCAGTGCCCACCCAGCGCCAATTCCCAAGTCGTGAGAGGACCAGGGGACATGGCCAACAAGTTTGATTTAGAGAGTCGAGGTGCTCTGGTCACATGGGAGAGAAGAAATAGAAGAGTCTAGTAGATGGGGAGGGGGATCTCAGGGCAAGATGTACCTCCAGTGTTTGTGGCAACCGAGCCCGGGCGGAATCAATGAAAACAGAGTAAATCACCAGTAAATTTCGTTGCTAAAGCCCCTTCACACTCGCCGACATTATTGAACACACTCTTTACACTTTTAGATTACTACTGGCTAGACGTTTTAGACGATTTTGTTTACACTTGTTAATGAAGGTTCTTAGCATTCTTTGATTGAACTTATCGACTGGTGCTAGTTAACGTCTTTCATCAACAATGGCTGCGATTTTGAATGAAGATGACTTACTCTCTTTGCCTGTAGGCGGTTACACATTTCTACTATTATTTCCTGTAGGTGATTACACTTCTCTACTATTATTTCCTTGGGGAAATACCGATTTCCTGAATATTCTGTGTACCTTGCTGACTTATTACTTTAATAATGCATAAAGATCAGAGACTCTGTTTGCCATATCTAAACACAAAGTGTAGATGCTCCAGTAATTTCCGCAGCAAGTCTGGCGGCGCCATTATTATGGTTTGAGACTAAGACTTCAACCGACGAGGTTTACATCTGCCTTTATGGGGTAGGAGAAAACAGTCAAACATTTTTTTTGTAAATGCCTGAGAGCAGACATCCGAGGTTGATACTTCGACAGTTTAATCGAAATTGTAGACAGTCCCGCAAGCTGATGGTAACCCAGAATACTGTCTGGCATTGCTCATCTTTGGAAATCGAGAAGCAATCTCTGGCAACCATCCCACCAGACTTTGGCTGTTTTTTCTCTCGGTATTACCGACAGGTGTTGTAAGGCATCTTGGATTAAAAAATGGCTAGGTTGTTTGGCTTCTAGGTTATGTGTACTTCTTTGAATAAATTTAGTATATTCTTCTCCACTGAGGGGTATTCAATCCTCATTACAAGTAGAGGGGAGTGACTTTATCGAACTGAGGATACTGTGAGATCAACACATATACAAGTCTGACTGATTTTCCATTCTTCAGTACCCGATGACCCTGTTTTGAAAAGGGATTGTAATTCACCTAAATAAATGAAACTTTTAATTTCTTGCTGTTGGATCGATAACTAAGAGAATAACTGTCTCAACACCCGACAGAGAGAAGCCATCTTTACCGCGTGGGCTGCAACGTCCATCGACTTTGCCCTTTGCAGGAGTCGGGCAAACTAATAAACAAGTTTAACAGCAAACAGATCACTGACTTTCTTTCTTGGCTTCTTTGTTTATTTGTTTGTTTCTTTGTTTATTTGTTTGTTTGTTTCGTTTGTTTCTCTCTTTGTTTCTTTCTCTCTTTCTCTCTTTGTTTCGTTTGTTTCTCTCTTTGTTTCCTTCTCTCTTTCTCTCTTTGTTTCTTTGTTTCTTTGTTTCATTCTTTCTTTCTTTCTTTCTTTCTTTCTTTCTTTCTTTCTTTCTTTCTTTCTTTCTTTCTTTCTTTCTTCGCAGAAATCTTTTCATCTTCGTGATGTGCAAGAAAACACAGCCCTGAGGCAAAAGCCGTAAACCTGTCCAAGACTTCTCAGCCTCATTCCCAGGAGATAAACGCTCTTTAAAGAAATGGTTCTTTTCAGTCGATGGAAATAAAGACAGATCTGCATGCGCGCTCTCACATTCCTCTATTGTGTGTGCATGTGTATAGCGCGTGCGTGCGTGCGTGCACACACACAATAGGAAAAACTTGAAGGAAGACACAGGAAGAACCTTTGACTTTCTGCAGTGACAAGAGCCGTTGCCCGCAACATGCCCGCGAGAGCTGTAACAGAAAAAGTTTGGATGCAGGTTGCAGGATATACGCCAAGAAACGATTCCAGCAAGCGGAAACGGTCAACATACACTGCAAAGTTCAGTCCTATTGACCGACTGAGCAAGATCTATGCCGGCTGTAAAGCCACCGAGGCCGACATTCGATCGCAGAAAGGAAAAGCTGTTCCAAGAAACGAGAAGAGAGAAGTGTGTGAACCCAAGAATTTAAAATGTCTCGAAACGAAAAGCATGTGCAGGTGCACGTTTGCTGTGCCTCTGTTGCTCTCTTCTTTCTCTCTTTTTCCTTTCTTCTGTCTGTCGGTCTCTCTCTCTATATATATATAGGGGGGGTTATATGCAAGTTTTCAGATGCTGTGTATTTGTCGTGCCATAAAAACTATCAATATTTGAGAATCTGTTGTTTGTGCCAATTATTTGTATAATAAATTTAATGACATAAAATAGATGAATAATGAACTATATTGTTTCCGTTTTTTGCACAAGTGCATAATAATAAAGCTTTGATATTTATTAAACTGACAGAATTGAAATTTATGGAAATGGTGCTGCATCCTATAACATGATTTCCATTCAGTACAAGTTTACATTATCTCTACGCCATAAGGATGTGGTCAGGTGCGTGCGTGTGTGTGATTAAGATTATTTCTTTCCAGTTACAATGTTGGTCTCACCATTTACCATAGTCCCCTCACCCTATTTCCTTATAATCCTCCTTGATTAACAATGTCTTTGCACCAAACGCCGATTTACGACCTGATCCATCTCACACGAGGAATCTGAGCTCACAGGAAGTGACGTTAATGCAGCCTCGGTCTGACAGCTCTTAAAGGCCCATCGCTTTAGAACGCATTTCAGTCTTCGCCATCCTTCGTTGCTCCCCCCATTCCCATTTCCCAATCTGATTGAAAAGCCTCGATTCTGCATGCGGCTCATGTGTCCTGAAATAATTCGCGCCAGTGTCACTAGATTGCGGGCTTTCAACGCCGCCATTTTTACACGTCAGGAAGATGAAGACTTTTTGGCAAGGACTCGTGTTTTTCACTGGGTGTGTTTTTTCGCTATATGATGGGAATTCGCTCACGAGGATATTATCTTGTCTTTGTGTAACTTCGAGAAAGATAAAGTAACCAAGATACAGTATGGAAAGAGAGAATGAAAGAAAGAACAGCAAGGAAATGAAGGCATAAAGGACGCACTTGGCAAATAAAATTGAACGGTGGAAGAGAGTATCAAAGGAATTAAAAAAAAGAGCTTATATAAAGTTACTAAAAGAAAAATGGTCTACTACTACAACAACAACAACAACAACAACTACTACTACTACAACAACAACAACAACAACAACAACAACAACAACAACAACAACAACAAAAATTAAAGAAAGAAGAGTTCAAATTCCTTGCACTGCTTTTTTTTTTCGCTAAGCTTTTTTTTTTCTCTGTGCCGTTTGACATTAGACGAGAAAGCTAATGGAAAGAATGTGTAAAGTTTCTTGACTCATTAGACGAAAGGTTACGGTCATTAATTTTATTTTAAAAGGAGAAACATGTTCAGAAATTTTGTTCTCGGGACATTATCTTAACCAGATAATGATGTTACCCCGGAATAGTGTTAACAAAATAACGATGGCGGGTAGTGACGTCCCTTATCTCTTGTCTCGCACTATTTGTCCAAGCACAATATTGAATTTAAAGAAGAATATTATAAACAGATGCATCAAGCACTAATAAAGGTAATGATAGCAGATCAGATAGTAAAGTAGGCAAAACGGAAGGAAAGGAGTCACAGAGGCAGTACCAAGATGAGTTAAAAGTTAAAAGATAAACTCGGCATTGGAAATCCAAGATGGGCCCAGGCTCTTACTAACAATGGTCAGGAACGGTCTGGGAGCAACCAACAACAGGGGCCTAAGACTTCTATCATCTGCACAGAGACGCCGAATCATCGTAGCCAATGGCCCTCCATCTCCGCAATGAATGGAGGACAGCAACTTGAAATAAATACACACGACAGCTTAGAGGAAGAGACAACTGTTACGACCTCTCCACAGGCACTGGCAGACAAAGAAAAATAAGCCGACGACCTATCGCGAAGCCCTCTCCTTTGAATCCTCACGTGCGATGCGTCCGTAAGAGATGAGATCCGTTGATGCACGAGACCTGTTTGCAGGACATAGCCCTGAATCATCTTCACGACGGAATGTGGAGAAGCTCCTGCAGTCCGGGTCCTCAGTCAACACCCAGGCATTGAACTCTGATTTACACTCTGTGGATGTGTGCTTCCGCATGATGATGAGACCTCGCACTTCCCATGAACCTGCCAAAAACCTTTGCAAGCCTCTCAGCCCAGAGCAAAGGATCGGACATAAACTAAATGGAGAAAAGCTACCATTTCCTTCTCTTCGTTTTTTTTTTTTAAATCAACACTTTTTTTTATTATAGCTTTACGACATAGTATAAATTCTAGAAGTTTTTGGTCTCTGTAATGAGAGAACTTGTATTGGCACACAAATAAAGTACTAGGTAATGGTCATTGCACTTAGTTTTCAAGCAGTCAGACAAACAAATCAACCTTGCTTTCTTGATCCTATCAGCAAATTTCTTTATTCAGTTATATATTGCCTCCTGTCACAGGCTTGATGGCAACAAGAAAAGTTATGAAAGAAACGCAAGAAGAAACCGAAAGCCGGTCAAGGGCTCTAGCTTTCGGAAAAAAGAAGGAAGGAAGGAAAAATGTCTGTTTTCGGGTCACGGGAGGCAATCCTGTTAGATCCATGGCTGGAAGACATGTGGCCCGTTCATCTGCAATATTCAGGTCCTGTCCCGGCCATTCAATAAAGTTAAGAGTTTGGAGAAAACAGCAAACCCACAATAAAAAATTCTGCTATACTAAACAATATGAAGGAGATTTCGAATTCAGAAAAAAGGTTTCCTCGTCTGAACTAAAAGCTTTTAAAGCTGATAACAAATAAGAGTCGATGTCAACTTTGGAAAAGGCTAACAAGATACGTAGAACGATGAACTAAGAAATGCAGAAATATTTATATATATAGACACTAAAGTCATTTCCACAGTCGTAATCAAACAAAATATTTTCTGACAGTTTTTTTGAGAAGAAAAATAAACAAATGAAGGTAATGAGAAAGATTTAAAGGAGAGAGAACTTGTGCAATCTAGGTTTGACAAGCCTATAGAAACATTTCCAAAGGTTTACAGAATGAAGATCTGTTTGATGTATTCAAACCTATCCCTGACAATAATCTCTGCCAGTCCATCTGTCTCACCACCCACCCTCCTATTATTTTGACTTCTATGCTCCCCTCCTCCTCCATACCCTCCTCATGCACACCTGCTGAAAGGACCGATGATTGTTTACAAATGAGCTCTTCTTCCGGCTCTACCCTTTATGGATGTCTCACCTGTAACAACCTACTTCTAAATGTGAACAAGAGAGCACAGATTTCAAAATGTGAAATGTGAGCTAGACACCATTAGGGTGAAACAAGGAGCATTTTCTTTTTCTTACGACAAAAATTGTAAGGTGCATTAGCTCTGTCTGGTATTATGAATGTGTCTTCAAATGGTGCTCTTTGTGGATTACTACAGATTACCTTTAATAACGGCCTCCACACCGGCTGTGACGTCAATCGCCAGGATGATCAAAGGCAAAGTCAGTTAGAATTTCTATAATTTCTATAAATGAGGTTGCATCCTGGAAGACTTGCCAAAAAAAGAACAAAATTCAAGGAGAAAACGATATACTTTGGGTTTGTCGTTGACTTTAGTCTGTAAGTTATAACCGAGGGAAATATGGGTTTGCCTTAGCAATAGGGAACAGGTGAAACATTAAGGGGAAAAAGGGTTTAATTTTTAGCAACTTCAAAATGATTCTGGTGAGCTAGCAATTTCTTTGCGTGCAGGTCTGTGCTGACAGCGGCCCGCATTTGCAAACTAATTTCACAGAGGAATGGTTTTACATCCTATGGTCATTTTCCTTCATCTTACCTAAATCTCACCTAAACTAATTTCACAGAGGAATGGATTTGCTTCCTATGGTCATTTTCTTTCATTTTAATCTGAAAGAAGAGTGAGTAATCTACATCTCGGATGTTCTTCTTTCTAAAGGCAGTTTGTCCAGACGTGAAAACTAATATTACACTCGCTTAAATCTGCAGAAACATCCAGAATTTCATTATGTAAGAAAAATACTTCAGCGCCATCTACAGGATTTTCGCAACTTGAGTTCCTGAAGATCTCATTGAAACGCGGAGGAATTTGGGCGAGACGTTCGGCGAAGAAAGTAAGATTAATGGAGAGAAAAAAAAACCCACTGAGGAGAACAAGATTGTCTGTCCCTTTCCTATTTCATGAGTCATCTATCCTCTACAAAGCGGAAATCATTCCTTTTGCTGTGCATTTCACACCCTCATGCCTTCTCTACTTTCTCACATCCAGAAAGTCGGTTACGTTCTCTGCAGGGAATTAAAGAGTCGAGAAAAAAGTTCCAGCGAAACACCTCATGGGAAGTTTTATTTAAAGGTCTACAAATGTGTGGTCGCCCTCTGTAGATTATGCTAATGAAGAGCAACAACAGACCAGATGTTACTGAAGTAACGAGAGCTAGAGTTCACTTCATTGTCAGATTTGAATACCTGTCTTCTGTAGTCAGTCCAGTGACCCATTGACCTGTACTTGTTACCCTGTCATTAGCTTTCCTTTCCATACCTGGTTAGGCGACTTACCGATTATTCTATAATTAAGTGTTGATTTTTTTTTTATTGACAAGACAACAACAATGGCTGATTTTGTAAAAAGGTGAAGGTTTGAGTTGAATAAGTTAATCTTATTTTTAATACAACAACCCTGTCTAAGATTTATTTGCTTTTTTGATGTGGATATTTTAAACGGAATTTTTCTGAAAATAATTTTAAGCTTATTAGACCACAATGAGAAAATCGACGGTTATTGAACAATTGATCACAGGAGTGGATTTGCGTTAGATAGTTATTTAGGATTATCTGGGGTCAGGGTTAGTGACAGGCTTTAGGTTCATGGCTACAGGTATGGAGGGTTAAGGTTTATGTTCAATCACACCAATGGATTGCGCATGTGTCGCAAAACTCGGTTGTATAAAAAAAAAATGACGACCCTCACTGTCAGGGGGACTGGAGTGGTGCAGTAACTGACAAACTTCGTCTCAGAAGCCTTTGGTGGGAGGTGAAATCATTTCTGATTTTGTAGGATTGATTCCTTAACATACACAATCCATTTTCCTCTATCAACAAACACTTGTCATTATTTTGACAGCGAAAATAGGTGTAAAATGATATTTTTGTTTTCTGCGATGGTTCACTTCATCCTGGAAATAAAAATATTTCCTTTTTCTGTCGTGCAGTATGCTTTAAAGAGGTCATTTCACGACCTACTAACACCTTCAGGTTTGAAAAAACAACTAGAAATCAAGAGGAGTCCAGAACTGTCATGTTCGCCTATTTTTAGTTTCCTGAAAAATTCAACGCTTAATTTCCTGCAACATTCTCACAACATCTTTATGTTTTCGAACCTGAAGAGTTAGTCACACGCACTGCTACTTGTCCAGTTTCGAGATCGTAAATAACAAACACGAAGATAAAATATCAGCAGTGAGGATGAGACTAAGTACTCGGAACCTGACACCAAAACTATTTGAAACAAACCTCTGCTAAAATATTCGCCGAAGGTTTTCTTCAGCCTGGACTTCACACATTCGTAAAGCACTCTGTCTATACTTATATCTAAATTAGAAAACATTTTCTTATCTTCCTACAATAAAATTAACTAAAAAATTCATTTATTTTTGTTGGCTACTGAGTCTTGTTGGCTAATGAGGCACTGGAGGAATAACATTAAAAAAAAACCAGGATTGATTGGCGGAGTGAGAGATTCATTAATTGCAGCAAACCGAATATAGGCAAAGACATTTCTTTGGCCATACTAGTGGAAATGAGGTATTAAAGCCTTTTTGATCTTTGAGACAGCTTATATGATGGCAGTGCGTGTTTTTTATATCCATTATAGCATTACACAGCATTACATTCACTAAGCCTGTGTAGAGTCAGGTATCTCTTGTTAAACTTACTTAGCTGAGGGCGAAGTGCACTGTGTTACTCGGGTATCCAATAGGCTAGAGTGTGCACCCTTAGGATCAGACATCGCTGCTATGAGTACTAGGCCGTGTGTTCCCTCAAATTTGAGTATCTGTAGTTGTTCAATATCATAAATGTTCATGCTAGAACATAATTACCTAATTGACATTCCTATACTCAGAACACAGAAGTTTAACGAAATCTACAATGTTTAAGTTTTCATAATATCATTCTTAACCTTTTCCACTTCAGCCCCTACACCAGCCTTCCACTGTCACATGAGAAACGAATAAATAATGAAGTGACAGCTAAATACAGAGCAGCTTCAAAATCAGAAGGTCCTGCCAGGATCACTAATCACAGAGTCAAGCCAGGACGAGATGGCCTTGCCAGGGGCGACTTCAACATCATCTGCCACAGATTTTCAACAAGATAAAATGTTAGAGTTTGATGCTAACATTAGAGAAACCTCTTTTAGTATAAAAAATCCTTTGTGTTGGTTTTTCTCCTTCCCTTGCAAGTAGGCAGCATGTCAGCTTGAGAAGACATGAAAAATGTACTGGAGTCGAACAACTAGAAAGAACTACACTGCAATTACATTCTCACAGAAACAAACACATTTGGCCTAATGATTGGTTTGAATGAATTACAGACAAGATTAAAGAAGGAAAAAACCCCAAACTAATTAATAAATGATTGATTTAATGAAAGAATGAATGATCAGAAAACTACAAAACTCAAAAGGAACCAATTGTGAATGAACAAATAAGTGAATAATTGAAAAACTTTTAATTAATAATTACTGATATACTTGTTGAATTTACGTGGAGTAAAACCCCATTGTGTATTAAAGTAATGTTTACTGGAATCAGGAAGTACACGTAGACTCGTCGCCAGAAAACAAACAAGAGGAAAGAGACAGTGAAGAAAAATGATCAGAAAAGCAAAATTCTGGAAACGTATGTGTACAGAGTGTAGTTCGCACTGTTTGAACTGTTGTAGGTGGACAGAGCCAGAGAGATGTGCAGTCGATCTCGAACCTTCTTGACACTTGACCTTATCAACGCTTGAGTAGTCTCCCTTGCCTGATGACGTCAACGCCAGGCGCGCGCACCGACAGCAGGCCCTCGGTCAAGATGTCGACATACAGATTGTTTAAATTTCGTCTCGGCTTTCCTCAGAAGTGATGTCTTTGCTGCACTACAGAGGACACCGCTTCCGGATCCGTGGAGTGGAGGATGAAATGATCAGAGAACTTTCTTCAAGGTCTTACTTGGAGGTACAGTGTCACATCTACATACGGGTCCCTCGGCTGTATTTGCATGCTCAAAGGCTTTAGAGCCTTTTGATGATAAGGTCATGAAAACAATCTTTCTTTCATCTCACTTG